>NW_026967864.1:0-164868 GCF_028390025.1 Pseudophryne corroboree | reverse complement strand
CTCCTGCCCCATCCTCTCCTAATACCCCGTCTCCTGCCCCCCATCCTCTCCTAATACCCCCTCTCCTGCCCCCATCCTCTCCTAATACCCCCTCTCCTGCCCCCAACCTCTCCTAATACCCCCTCTCCTGCTCCTATCCTCTCCTAATACCCCCTCTCCTGCCCCATCCTCTCCTAATACCCCCCTCTCCTGCCCCAACCTCTCCTAATACCCCCTCTCCTGCCCCAACCTCTCCTAATACCCCTCAGCTCCTTCCTCTCCATCCTCTCCTAATACCCCCTCTCCTGCCCCATCCTCTCCTAATATCCCCTCTCCTGCCCCAACCTCTCCTAATATCCCCTCTCCTGCCCCAACCTCTCCTAATACCCCCTCTCTCCTGCCCAAACCTCTCCTAATACCCCCTCTCCTGCCCCACCTCTCCTAATACCCCCTCTCCTGCCCCATCATCTCCTAATACCCCCTCTCCTGCCCCCACCTCTCCTAATACCCACCCCTCTCCTGCCCCCATCCTCTCCTGCCCCATCCTCTCCTAATACCCCCTCTCCTGCCCCATCCTCTCCTAATACCCCCTCTCCTGCCCCCATCCTCTCCTAATACCCCCTCTCCTGCCCCCATCCTCTCCTAATACCCCTCTCCTGCCCCCATCCTCTCCTAATATCCCCTCTCCTGCCCCCATCCTCTCCTAATACCCCCTCTCCTGCCCCCATCCTCTTCTAATATCCCCTCTCCTGCCCCCATCCTCTCCTAATACCCCCTCTCCTGCCCCCATCCTCTCCTAATACCCCCTCTCCTGCCCCCATCCTCTCCTAATACCCCTCTCCTGCCCCCATCCTCTCCTAATACCCCTCTCCTGCCCCATCCTCTCCTAATACCCCCTCTCCTGCCCCCATCCTCTCCTAATATCCCCTCTCCTGCCCCCATCCTCTCCTAATATCCCTCTCCTGCCCCCATCCTCTCCTAATACCCCCTCTCCTGCCCCCATCCTCTCCTAATACCCCCCTCTCCTGCCCCATCCTCTCCTAATACCCCCTCTCCTGCCCCCAACCTCTCCTAAGGGCTGTAACACACACTCCGGTTTTTCCCGGATGGCAAAAGCCGGACAAAGTTTGTCCAGCTTTTTGCCATCCGGGAGAAACCGGCAGTGTCTGTCACACAGGACGCTTTGAGCCGTGTGTGATGCGGTGCGCATGCGCCGCATCAGACACGGCTTCAGAAAAAAACCGTTGTGTGTGTGTGTGAAAGCTCCCCTTCACACACACGGTTTACTGGCTCCAAGGACGGCCGGCGGCCGCCGGACCTTCCAGTGGTGAGACCCGGCTGCAACCCGGCAGCCGGGCCAGGGCCGTGCAGTGTGAAGGGACCCTACCCCTCACACTCTTAACTACAATGCCGGCACGGGAAAAAGCCGTCCGGCTTTTTCCCGGCCGGCAAAAAACGTGTAGTGTGTTTTAGCCCTAATATCCCCTCTCCTGCCCCAACCTCTCCTAATACCCCCTCTCCTGCCCCATCCTCTCCTAATACCCCCTCTCCTGCCCCAACCTCTCCTAATACCCCTCTCCTGCCCCATCCTCTCCTAATACCCCCCTCCTGCCCCAACCCTCCTAATACCCCCCTCCTGCCCTATCCCTCCTAATGCCCCCTCTCCTGCCCCAACCTCTCCTAATACCCCTCTCCTACCCCAACCTCTCTTAATACCCCTATCCTGCCCCAACCTCTCTTAATACCCCCTATCCTGCTCCAACCTCTCTTAATACCCCCTATCCTGCTCCAACCTCTCCTAATACCCCCTGTCCCGCCCCCAACCTCTCCTAATACCCCTGTCCCGCCCCCAACCTCTCCTAATGCCCCCTCTCCCGCCCCCATCCTCTCCTAATGCCCCTCTCCCGCCCCCATCCTCTCCTAATGCCCCTCTCCCGCCCCCATCCTCTCCTAATGCCCCCTCTCCCGCCCCCATCCTCTCCTAATGCCCCTCTCCCGCCCCCATCCTCTCCTAATGCCCCTCTCCCGCCCCATCCTCTCCTAATGCCCCTCTCTCCGCCCCCATCCTCTCCTAATGCCCCCTCTCCCGCCCCCATCCTCTCCTAATGCCCCCTCTACCGCCCCCATCCTCTCCTAATGCCCCCTCTACCGCCCCCATCCTCTCCTAATGCCCCTCTACCGCCCCATCCTCTCCTAATGCCCCCTCTCCCGCCCCCATCCTCTCCTAATGCCCCTCTCCCGCCCCCATCCTCTCCTAATGCCCCCTCTCCGCCCCCATCCTCTCCTAATGCCCCCTCTCCCGCCCCCATCCTCTCCTAATGCCCCCTCTCCCGCCCCCATCCTCTCCTAATGCCCCCTCTCCCGCCCCCATCCTCTCCTAATGCCCCCTCTCCCGCCCCCATCCTCTCCTAATGCCCCCTCTCCCGCCCCCATCCTCTCCTAATGCCCCCTCTCCCGCCCCCATCCTCTCCTAATGCCCCCTCTCCCGCCCCCATCCTCTCCTAATGCCCCCTCTCCCGCCCCCATCCTCTCCTAATGCCCCCTCTCCCGCCCCATCCTCTCCTAATGCCCCCTCTCCCGCCCCATCCTCTCCTAATGCCCCCTCTCCCGCCCCCATCCTCTCCTAATGCCCCTCTCCGCCCCATCCCCCCCCCTCCCCCCCCCCCCTCCCCCCCCTCCCCCTCCTCTCCTAATGCCCCCTCTCCTGCACCCAAACTCTCCTAATGCCCCCTCTCCTGCCCCCATCCTCTCCTAATGCCCTCTCTCCTGCACCCAAACTCTCCTAATACCTCCTCTCCTGCCCCATCCTCTCCTAATACCCCCTCTCCTGCCCCATCCTCTCCTAATACCCCCTCTCCTGCCCCATCCTCTCCTAATACCCCCTCTCCTGCCCCAACCTCTCTAATACCCCCTCTCCTGCCTCCTACCTCTCCTAATACCTCCTCTCCTGTCCCATCCTCTCCTAATACCCCATTTCCTGCCCATCCTCTCCTAATACCCCCTCTCCTGCCCGAACCTCTCCTAATACCTCCTCTCCAGCCCCAACCTCTCCTAATACCCCCTCTCCTGCCTCCTACCTCTCCTAATACCTCCTCTCCTGTCCCATCCTCTCCTAATACCCCATTTCCTGCCCCTGTCCTCTCCTAATACCCCCTCTCCTGCCCGAACCTCTCCTAATACCTCCTCTCCAGCCCCGATCCTCTTCTAATACCCCCTCTCCTGCCCCCAACCTATCCTAATACCCCCTCTCCTTCCCCTGACATTCTACTAATGCCCCCTCACCTAATGCCCTTCTATTGCCCTCTCTCCTGCCTCTGACATTCTCCTAATACCCCCTCACCTGCTGCCCCTGACATTGCCCTAATGCCCCCTCACCTGCCGCCCCTCACATTGTCCTAATGCCCCCTCACCTGCCGCCCCTCACATTGTCCTAATGCCCCCTCACCTGCCGCCCCTCACATTGTCCTAATGCCCCCTCACCTGCCGCCCCTCACATTGTCCTAATGCCCCCTCACCTGCCGCCCCTCACATTGTCCTAATGCCCCCTCACCTGCCGCCCCTCACATTGTCCTAATGCCCCCTCACCTGCCGCCCCTGACATTGTCCTAATGCCCCCTCACCTGCCGCCCCTCACATTGTCCTAATGCCCCCTCACCTGCCGCCCCTCACATTGTCCTAATGCCCCCTCACCTGCCGCCCCTGACATTGTCCTAATGCCCCCTCACCTGCCGCCCCTGACATTGTCCTAATGCCCCCTCACCTGCCGCCCCTGACATTGTCCTAATGCCCCCTCACCTGCCGCCCCTGACATTGTCCTAATGCCCCCTCACCTGCCGCCCCTGACATTGTCCTAATGCCCCCTCACCTGCCGCCCCTGACATTGTCCTAATGCCCCCTCACCTGCCGCCCCTGACATTGTCCTAATGCCCCCTCACCTGCCGCCCCTGACATTGTCCTAATGCCCCCTCACCTGCCGCCCCTGACATTGTCCTAATGCCCCCTCACCTGCCGCCCCTGACATTGTCCTAATGCCCCCTCACCTGCCGCCCCTGACATTGTCCTAATGCCCCCTCACCTGCCGCCCCTGACATTGTCCTAATGCCCCCTCACCTGCCGCCCCTGACATTGTCCTAATGCCCCCTCACCTGCCGCCCCTGACATTGTCCTAATGCCCCCTCACCTGCCGCCCCTCACATTGTCCTAATGCCCCCTCCCCTGCCGCCCCTCACATTGTCCTAATGCCCCCTCCCCTGCCGCCCCTCACATTGTCCTAATGCCCCCTCACCTGCCGCCCCTCACATTGTCCTAATGCCCCCTCACCTGCCGCCCCTCACATTGTCCTAATGCCCCCTCACCTGCCGCCCCTCACATTGTCCTAATGCCCCCTCACCTGCCGCCCCTCACATTGTCCTAATGCCCCCTCACCTGCCGCCCCTCACATTGTCCTAATGCCCCCTCACCTGCCGCCCCCTGCCAGCACCTTACCACCCCGTCTGTCACCCGCCTCTCCTGCCACCCCCTGCCTCTACCCTGCCACTCCTGCCTGTCACCCACCTCTCATGCCATCCCCTGTCTGTCATCTGTTACTCCTTGTATTTCACCTGCCTCTCCTGACGCCCCTGCCTGTCACCCACCTCTCATGCCATCCCCTGCATGTCATCTGCCTCCCCCTGCCACTCGCTGCCTGTCACCCACCTTTCCTTCCACTTCCTGCCTGTACCCTGCCACCCGCCTCTCCTGCCGCCCCCAGTCTATACCCTACCACCCCGTCCGGTACCTTACCACCCCCTGTCTTTCACCCACTTCTCATGCCATCCACTGCTTGTCATCTGGCCCTCCCTGTATGTCACCTTCCTCTCCTGCCACCCCCTGCATGTCACCCACCTCTTATGCCATCCCTTGCATGTCATCTGCCACTCCCTGTATGTATCCTGCCACACGCTGCCTCTACCCTGCCACCCGCTGCCTGTCACCCACCTCTCCTGCCACCCCCTGCCTGTACCCTGCAACCCACCGCTCCTGCCACCCCCTGCCTGTACCCTGCCAGCCCGTCTGTCACCCGCCTCTCTTGCCACCACCTGTCGTCCTCAGTCTATACCCTACCACCCTGTCCTGTACCCTGCCAGTCGTCTGCAGCCGCTTGCCAGTTGCCTGACACTCCTGCTGCCCCCTGCCTCTTTTACCACCCCCTGTCTGTCACCTGCCACCACCTGCCTCTCCTACCACCCCCCTGCCCATCACCTGCCACTTTCATGCCTGTAACCTGCCTCTACTACCACCTGCTGTCTTTCACCTGCCACCGCCTGTCTTACCTGTGCCTCTCTGCCTGTACCTTTCCTCCATTGCCTCTTCTACCACCCCCTGCCCGTCATCTTCCACCACCTGCATCTCCTTCCACCCACATGTCCGTCACCTGGCTCTCCTGCTTGTACCCTGCTGCCTCACCTGCAGCCCCCTACTCATCACCTGCCTCTCCTGCATCTGCCTGGCTGTACCCTGACACATCTTCCTCTCCTGCCACCCCCTTTTCATCACCTGCCGTCCCCCCTGACTGTCACCTGGCTCCCCCCCGTCCCCCGCCCCCCCCCACCCCCCCTTGGCCGTCACCTGTCGTTCCCCCACCCCTGGCCGTCACCTGTCGTCGTTCTCCCCCGCCCCCCCACCTGGCCGTAAATCCCCCCCCCCGCCCGTCACCTGTCGTTTCCCCGCCTCCCCCGGCCGTCACCTACCTAGGCAGTGCCCCCCCTCCACCTACCTTACCCGCACTCACCAAATTTATACTACTCCTCCTGTGTATAATGCCCAAATGTGTGTAAACTGCTGCACCTGTGTATACTGCTGCACCTGTATATAATACCCAAATGTGTATATACTACTGCACCTGTGTATAATATCCACATGTATACACTGCTGCACCTGTGTATAATGCCCAAATGTGTGTAAACTGCTGCACCTGTGTATAATGCCCACATGTATATACCTCTGCACCTGTGTATAATGCCCACGTGTATATACCTCTGCACCTGTGTCTAATGCCCACGTGTGTGTACCTCTGCACCTGTGTCTAATGCCCACGTGTATATACCTCTGCACCTGTGTCTAATGCCCACGTGTATATACCTCTGCACCTGTGTCTAATGCCCACGTGTATATACCTCTGCACCTGTGTCTAATGCCCACGTGTATATACCTCTGCACCTGTGTCTAATGCCCACGTGTATATACCTCTGCACCTGTGTCTAATGCCCACGTGTATATACCTCTGCACCTGTGTCTAATGCCCACGTGTATATACCTCTGCACCTGTGTCTAATGCCCACGTGTATATACCTCTGCACCTGTGTATAATGCCCACGTGTGTATACCTCTGCACCTGTGTATAATGCCCGCGTGTATATACCTCTACACCTGTGTATAATGCCCACGTGTATATACCTCTGTACCTGTGTATAATGCCCACGTGTATATACCTCTGCACCTGTGTCTAATGCCCACGTGTGTATACCTCTGCACCTGTGTATATAGCCCACGTGTGTATACCTCTGCACCTGTGTATAATGCCCACGTGTATATACCTCTGCACCTGTGTCTGATGCCCACGTGTGTATACCTCTGCACCTGTGTATAATGCTCACGTGTGTATACCTCTGCACCTGTGTATAATGCCCACGTGTGTATACCTCTGCACCTGTGTATAATGCCCACGTGTGTATACCTCTGCACCTGTGTATAATGCCCACGTGTGTATACCTCTGCACCTGTGTATAATGCCCACGTGTGTATACCTCTGCACCTGTGTATAATGCCCACGTGTATATACCTCTGCACCTGTGTATAATGCCCACGTGTGTATACCTCTGCACCTGTGTATAGTGCCCACGTGTGTATACCTGTGTATATAGCCCACGTGTGTATACCTCTGCACCTGTGTATATAGCCCACGTGTGTATACCTCTGCACCTGTGTATATAGCCCACGTGTGTATACCTCTGCACCTGTGTCTAATGCCCATGTGTATATACCTCTGCACCTGTGTATAATGCCCACGTTTATATACCTCTGCACCTGTGTCTGATGCCCACGTGTGTATACCTCTGCACCTGTGTATAATGCCCACGTGTATATACCTCTGCACCTGTGTATAATGCCCACGTGTATACTACTGCACCTGTGTATAATGCCCACGTGTGTATACCTCTGCACCTGTGTCTAATGCCCACGTGTGTATACCTCTGCACCTGTGTCTAATGCCCACGTGTGTATACCTCTGCACCTGTGTCTAATGCCCACGTGTGTATACCTCTGCACCTGTGTATAATGCTCACGTGTGTATACCTCTGCACCTGTGTATAATGCCCACGTGTGTATACCTCTGCACCTGTGTATAATGCCCACGTGTATATACCACTGCACCTGTGTATAATGCCCATGTGTATATACTACTGCACCTGTGTATAATGCCCACGTGTGTATACCTCTGCACCTGTGTATAATGCCCACGTGTATATACCACTGCATCTGTGTATAATGCCCACGTGTATATACCACTGCACCTGTGTCTAATGCCCACGTGTGTGTACCTCTGCACCTGTGTCCAATGCCCACGTGTGTGTACCTCTGCACCTGTGTCCAATGCCCACGTGTGTGTACCCCTGCACCTGTGTCCAATGCCCACGTGTGTGTACCCCTGCACCTGTGTCCAATGCCCACGTGTGTGTACCTCTGCACCTGTGTCCAATGCCCACGTGTGTGTACCTCTGCACCTGTGTCCAATGCCCACGTGTGTGTACCTCTGCACCTGTGTCCAATGCCCACGTGTGTGTACCTCTGCACCTGTGTCCAATGCCCACGTGTGTGTACCTCTGCACCTGTGTCCAATGCCCACGTGTGTGTACCTCTGCACCTGTGTCCAATGCCCACGTGTGTGTACCTCTGCACCTGTGTCCAATGCCCACGTGTGTGTACCTCTGCACCTGTGTCCAATGCCCACGTGTGTGTACCTCTGCACCTGTGTCCAATGCCCACGTGTGTGTACCTCTGCACCTGTGTGTAATCCTTGGGCTCATATATTGTGTGTAAATCTGGCTCTGGTACTAGCCAGTGCCTCCTGATAAATGTACGCACGTCCCTGGTGTGTATGTCTGGTAGGTGCATTGAGTAGAAAGGAGGTAACCATAATGCAGAGGTAAGTGTGCCCGTTATAGGACAGGTGCACTGTGTGGGTTGGGATGAGTGTGTCTATTGGCACAATAGTAATAATACAGGGACATGACTGGGGAGGTGAGGGGATCTGGGAGTCTCGGTGACATCACATATCAATAGTAATAATACAGGGACATGACTGGGGAGGTGAGTGGATCTGGGAGCGTCACAGTGACATCACATATCTATTAATAATACAGGGACATGACTGGGGAGATGAGATCTGTGAGTATTTACAGTGATGTCTCCCCCATTTCGCAGGGTTACGCAGTAGTGAAGAAGACATCCGGTGAGTGTGAGACACCGAGCAGCCATCCCCGTGTGTCAGGAGGACTGCGCAGGACCCAGAGCCCCATCACGGTGCCTCCATTTCACTCACTGACACATGAGACACATTGACCAGAAGATCCTGGAACTCCCTAACAAGATCATTCAGCTGCTGACTGGAGAGGTGACTGCTGGGAATGGGATATTATACAGTAACACCAGGGGATGTCTGGGTAATGACTGGAGAGGTGACTGCTGGGAATGGGACATTATACAGTAACACCAGGGGATGTGTCTGGGTGATGACTGGAGAGGTGACTGCTGGAAATGGGGCATTATACAGTAACACCAGGGGATGTGTCTGGGTGATGACTGGAGAGGTGACTGCTGGGAATGGGACATTATACAGTAACACCAGGGGACGTGTCTGGGTGATGACTGGAGAGATGACTGCTGGGAATGGGACATTATACAGTAACACCAGGGGATGTGTCTGGGTGATGACTGGAGAGGTGACTGCTGGGAATGGGACATTATACAGTAACACCAGGGGACGTGTCTGGGTGATGACTGGAGAGGTGACTGCTGGCAATGGGACATTACACAGTAACACCAGGGGATGTGTCTGGGTGATGACTGGAGAGGTGACTGCTGGGAATGGGACATTATACAGTAACACCAGGGGATGTGTCTGCGTGATGACTGGAGAGGTGACTGCTGGGAATGGGGCATTATATAGTAACACCAGGGGATGTGTCTGGGTGATGACTGGAGAGGTGACTGCTGGGAATGGGGCATTATACAGTAACACCAGGGGATGTGTCTGGGTGGTGACTGGAGAGGTGACTGCTGGGAATGGGGTATTATACAGTAACACCAGGGGACGTGTCTGGGTGATGACTGGAGAGGTGACTGCTGGGAATGGGGCATTATACAGTAACACTAGGGGACGTGTCTGAGTGATGACTGGAGAGGTGACTGCTGGGAATGGGACATTATACAGTTACACCAGGGGACGTGTCTGGGTGATGACTGGAGAGGTGACTGTTGGGAATGGGACATTATACAGTAACACCGGGGGATGTGTCTGGGTGATGACTGGAGAGGTGACTGCTGGGAATGGGACATTATACAGTAACACCAGGGGATGTGTCTGCGTGATGACTGGAGAGGTGACTGCTGGGAATGGGACATTATACAGTAACACCAGGAGACGTGTCTGGGTGATGACTGGAGAGGTGACTGCTGGGAATGGTGCATTATACAGTAACACCGGGGGATGTGTCTGGGTGATGACTGGAGAGATGACTGCTGGGAATGGGACATTATACAGTAACACCAGGGGGACGTGTCTGGGTGATGACTGGAGAGGTGACTGCTGGGAATGGGAAAGTATACAGTAACACCAGGGGATGTGTCTTGGTGATGACTGGAGAGGTGACTGCTGGGAATGGGGCATTATACAGTAACACCGGGGGGACGTGTCTGGGTGATGACTGGAGAGGTGACTGCTGGGAATGGGAAAGTATACAGTAACACCAGGGGATGTGTCTTGGTGATGACTGGAGAGGTGACTGCTGGGAATGGGACATTATACAGTAACACCAGGGGATGTGTCTGGGTGATTACTGGAAAGGTGACTGCTGGGAATGGGACATTATACAGTAACACCAGGGGAAGTGTATGGGTGATGACTGGAGAGGTGACTGCTGGGAATGGGGCATTATACAGTAACACCAGGGGATGTGTCTGGGTGATGACTGGAGAGGTGACTGCTGGGAATGGGGCATTATACAGTAACACCAGGGGATGTGTCTGGGTGATGACTGTATCACTGTGTGTGTCAGGTGCCTATAAGGTGTCAGGATGTCACTGTCTATGTCTCCATGCAGGAGGGGGAGTATATAGAGGAACACAGGGGTCTGTACAAGGACGTGATGATGGAGAATCACCGGCCCCTCACATCACTGGATAAGAGGAGACTGTCATGTATTGTACAGGGGAGAGCAGGTATGGGGCCCCCTATATACACACATCATCTGATAATCACATATATACACTGTACTCAGTCACTGGGGTATATTTACTAACATTCGTAATTTTCGGAAAAAGGTCAAAGTTCAATCACGAATTACATCGACAGTGTAAATTTGCAACTTTTTGAATTGATTACGACTAATTTACTAAGCTCCCGTATTTTGCCTTTTCGGGTTTTCCGATGTCGATGTTGTTCGTTTTTTTTTTTTCTGTTTTTTACGGCCGTGATTAGCAAAACACTGCCGACTTTTTCAAAATGAATCTCGGCCGGATCTGTGTGATCCGTGCTGGGGTTCATTTTTTTTTTTTTTTTTTAAATAAACACTGTAAAACTTGAAAAAAAATTGCGTGGGGTCCCTTTTCCTAAGCATAACCAGCCTCGGGCTCTTTGAGCCGATCCTGGTTGCAGAAATATGGTGAAAAAATTGACAGGGGTTCCCCCATATTTAAGCAACAAGCATCGGGCTCTGCGCCTGGTCCTGGTTCCAAAAATACGGGGGACAAAAAGAGTAGGGGTCCCCCGTATTTTTAAAACCAGCACCGGGCTCCACTAGCTGGACAGATAATGCCACAGCCGGGGGTCACTTTTATATAGTGCCCTGCGGCCGTGGCATCAAATATCCAACTAGTCACCCCTGGCCGGGGTACCCTGGGGGAGTGGGGACCCCTTCAATCAAGGGGTCCCCCCCCCAGCCACCCAAGGGCCAGGGGTGAAGCCCGAGGCTGTCCCCCCCCCCCCATCCAATTGGCTGCGGATGGGGGGCTGATAGCCTTTTGTGAAAATGAAAAGATATTGTTTTTAGTAGCAGTACTACAAGGCCCAGCAAGCCTCCCCGCATGCATGGAGAACCACAAGTACCAGCATGCGGCGGAAAAACGGGCCCGCTGGTACCTGTAGTACTACTACTAAGAAAATACCCAAAAAAAGACAAGAGACACACACCGTGAAAGTAAAGATTTATTACATACATGCACACAAACATACATACATACTTATATAAAAGATAACTTAGCTTAATAAAACTTTCAGCCTGATGATTCTCAGAGGTAAAACATGTAAAAGAGAGATAAAAAATAACATAGTGTATACTGTTTTCAAACGTTTTTCAAAGATGCAAGCATTAGGAACTTTGCTGGTTCCAATAATTTTGAAATAAAAACAGTAACAATTTATTAAACAGTAGTCCTGTCACAACCACAGGTGGTAGATAAAAATAATTAAAAGAATATATCTCGTCTGGTCATAAATATAGGTAGCACACGTACAGACTCAGATGGAAAAATCATAGATAGAGAATCTGCCTGAATACTTCTCTTTATCTGTAATAGCAGGTATCAAACGTACAGGATTAGAATAAAAAAACAGCTTATCTGTCCGCAAATGGGAAGTCCAAGGGATAAGTATCAAGTTCCTGTTCCAACGCGTTTCGTCCTTTACATGAGGACTTCATCAAGGGGATACTTTTTTTTATTCTAATCCTGTACGTTTGATACCTGCTATTACAGATAGAGAATCTGCCTGAATACTTCTCTTTATCTATGATTTTTCCATATGCGGACAGATAAGCTGTTTATATTATCTGAGTCTGTACGTGTGCTACCTATATTTATGACCAGACGAGATATATTCTTTTAATTATTTTTATCTACCACCTGTGGTTGTGACAGGACTACTGTTTAATAAATTGTTACTGTTTTTATTTCAAAATTATTGGAACCAGCAAAGTTCCTAATGCTTGCATCTTTGAAAAACGTTTGAAAACAGTATACACTATGTTATTTTTTATCTCTCTTTTACATGTTTTACCTCTGAGAATCATCAGGCTGAAAGTTTTATTAAGCTAAGTTATCTTTTATATAAATTTCCACACCAACACTACTAGGCGCTCTTATTTACTTAATTTTCTGACCTCTATCTCTATACTGTGTGAGAGCTGCCACTCATTCACATATGAGGTGTGTTATATTATATTAAAATAGGATACTTAATAATTCCGATAACTTTATTTTCATATAAGTTTCCTATCGGGTGTATCTAGGCGCTATTCTCTATTGCTCTACATACATACATACTTACCTTATGTTCACACGCAGGTCGGTCCTCTTCTCCAGTAGAATCCATGGGGTACCTGTTGAATAAATTCTACTCACCAGATCCAGGGTCCCAGGCTCCTCGGAGAATCCATTTGTAATCCACGTACTTGATTAAAAAAAAAAAAACGACACCCGAGCCACGCACTGAAAGGGGACCCATGTTTGCACATGGGCCCCCTTTCCCCGAATGCCAGAAACCCACTCTGACTGATGTCTAAGTGGGTTTCTTCAGCCAACCAGGGAGCGCCACGTTGTAGCACCCTCCTGATCGGCTGTGTGCTCCTGTACTGAGTGACAGGCAGCACGCGGCAGTGTTACAATGTAGCGCCTATGCGCTCCATTGTAACCAATGGTGGGAACTTTCTGCCCTGTGGTGAGGTCACTTTCGTGAGGACCGACCCTCGTGTGAACATAAGGTAAGTATGTATGTATGTTTGTGTGGATGTATGTAATAAAACTTTACTTTCAAGGTGTGTGTGTATTGTCTTTTTTTGGGTATTTTTTTTAGTAGTAGTACTACAGGTACCAGCAGGCCCGTTTTTCCGCCGCATGCTGGTACTTGTGGTTCTCCAAGTACCAGCATGCGGGGGAGGCTTGCTGGGCCTTGTAGTACTGCTACTAAAAACAATAGCCTTTTGTGAAAATGAAAAGATATCAGCCCCCCACCCGCAGCCAATTGGATGGGGGGGACAGCCTCGGGCTTCACCCCTGGCCCTTGGGTGGCTGGGGGGGGGGACCCCTTGATTGAAGGGGTCCCCACTCCCCCAGGGTACCCCGGCCAGGGGTGACTAGTTGGATATTTGATGCCACGGCCGCAGGGCACTATATAAAAGTGACCCCCGGCTGTGGTATTATCTGTCCAGCTAGTGGAGCCCGGTGCTGGTTTTAAAAATACGGGGGACCCCTACTCTTTTTGTCCCCCGTATTTTTGGAACCAGGCGCAGAGCCCGATGCTGGTTGCTTAAATATGGGGGAACCCCTGTCATTTTTTTCCCCATATTTCTGCAACCAGGATTGGCTCAAAGAGCCCGAAGCTGGTCATGCTTAGGAGGGGGGACCCCACGCATTTTTTTTAAAGAAAATAACCACTTTCCCACCCCTTCCCACTGATAGACATGCACGGATCTCATGGATCCCTGCATGCCTCTACAATCACGGATTAAAAAAGCAGGTCTGTTTTTTTTTTTTAGCACTTTTTCTCTATCGTCCTAAGTGGATGCTGGGGTTCCTGAAAGGACCATGGGGAATAGCGGCTCCGCAGGAGACAGGGCACAAAAAGTAAAGCTTTTACAGGTCAGGTGGTGTGCACTGGCTCCTCCCCCTATGACCCTCCTCCAGACTCCAGTTAGATTTTTGTGCCCGGCCGAGAAGGGTGCAATTCTAGGTGGCTCTCATAAAGAGCTGCTTAGAGAAGTTTAGCTTAGGTTTTTTATTTTACAGTGATTCCTGCTGGCAACAGGATCACTGCAACGAGGGACAGAGGGGAGAAGAAGTGAACTCACCTGCGTGCAGGATGGATTGGCTTCTTGGCTACTGGACATGAAGCTCCAGAGGGACGATCACAGGTACAGCCTGGATGGTCACCGGAGCCTCGCCGCCGGCCCCCTCGCAGATGCTGAAGCAAGAAGAGGTCCAGAATCGGCGGCTGAAGGCTCCTGCAGTCTTCTAAAGGTAGCGCACAGCACTGCAGCTGTGCGCCATTTTCCTCTCAGCACACTTCACACGGCAGTCACTGAGGGTGCAGGGCGCTGGGGGGGGGCGCCCTGGGAGGCAAATGTAAACCTATATAAGGCTAAAAATACCTCACATATAGCCCCCAGAGGCTATATGGAGATATTTAACCCCTGCCTAAATACAATAAATAGCGGGAGACGAGCCCACCGAAAAAGGGGCGGGGCCTATCTCCTCAGCACACAGCGCCATTTTCTCTCACAGAAAGGCTGGAGAGAAGGCTCCCAGGCTCTCCCCTGCACTGCACTACAGAAACAGGGTTTAAACAGAGAGGGGGGGCACTAAATTGGCGATATAAATATATTAAAGATGCTATAAGGGAGAAACACTTATATAAGGTTGTCCCTATGTAATTATAGCGTTTTTTTGGTGTGTGCTGGCAAACTCTCCCTCTGTCTCTCCAAAGGGCTAGTGGGGTCCTGTCCTCTGTCAGAGCATTCCCGGTGTGTGTGCTGTGTGTCGGTACGTGTGTGTCGACATGTATGAGGACGATGTTGGAGGAGGCGGAGCAATTGCCTATGATGGTGATGTCACTCTCTAGGGAGTCGACACCGGTATGGATGGCTTATTTAGGGAATTACGTGAGAATGTCAACACGCTGCAAGGTCGGTTGACGACATGAGACGGCCGACAAACAATTAGTACCGGTCCAGGCGTCTCAGAAACACCGTCAGGGGTTTTTTAATAACGCCCATTTACCTCAGTCGGTCGACACAGACACAGACACTGAATCCAGTGTCGACGGTGAATAAACAAACGTATTCCTTATTAGGGCCACACGTTAAGGGCAATGAAGGAGGTGTTACATATTTCTGATACTACAAGTACCACAAAAAAGGGTATTATGTGGGAGTGAAAAAACTACCTGTAGTTTTTCCTGAATCAGATAAAATAAAATAAAGTGTGTGATGATGCGTGGGTTTACCCCGATAGCAAATATTGGCGTTATACCCTTTCCCGCCAGAAGTTAGGGCGCGTTGGGAATGAATAAGGCGCTCACACGCTTATCAAGTGGCGTTACCGTCTCCAGATACGGCCGCCCTCAAGGAGCCAGCTGATAGGCAGCTGGAAAAATATCCTAAAAAGTATATACACACATAAGGTGGTTATACTGCGACCAGCGATCGCCATCAGCCTGGAGATGCAGTGCTGGGTTGGCTTGGTCGGTTTCCCTGACTGAAAATATTTGATTGATATAGAGCATTTAATAGGATGCATTATATATTTATGTATGCGAGATGCACAGAGGGATATGTGCACTCTGGCATCAAAATAAGTGCGTGATCCATATCTCCCAGAAGATGTCATGGACACGACAGTGGTCAGGTGATACATATCCCATACGACACATGGAAGTATGGCCGTATAAAGGGAAAGAGTTATTTGGGGTCGGTCCAACGGACCTGGGGGTCTCGGCAACAGCTGGAAATCCAACCTTTTTACCCCAAGTTACATCTCAGCAGAAACAGACACCGTCTTTTCAGCCTCAATCCTTCCGTTCCCATGAGGGCAAGCGGGCAAAAGGCCAGTCATATCTGCCCAGACATAGAGGAAAGGGAAGTAGACTGCAGCAGACAGCTCCTTCCCAGGAAAGGAAGCCTTCCACCGCGTCTGCCAAGTCCCCAGCATGACGCTGGGGCCGTGTAAGCGGACTCAGGTTAGGTGGGGGTGTAGTCTCAAGAGTCTCAACGCGCAGTGGGATCACTCGCAAGTTGACCCCTGGATCGTACTAGTATTATCCCAGGGGTACAGATTGGAGAGTCGAGACATCTTTTCCTCGCAGGTTCCTGAAGTCTGCGTTACCAACGGCTCCCTCCAACAGGGAGGCAGTATTGGGAAAAATTCACAAGCTGTATTTCCAGCAGGTGATAATCAAAGTACCCCTCCTACAACAAGGAAAAGGGTATTAGTCTTCCACACTATATGGTGGTACTGAAGCCAGACGGCTTGGTGAGACATAGTCTAAATCTGAAATCTTTGAACACTTACATAAAGGTTCAAATCAAGATGGAGTCACTCAGAGCAGTGATAGCGAACCGGAAAGAAGGGGACTATATGGTGTCCCTGGACATCAAGGATTACCTCCATGTCCAAATTTGCCCTTCTCAACAAGGGTACATCGGGTTCGTGATACAGAACTGTCAATATCAGTTTCAAAAGTTGCCGTTGAATTATCCACGGCACCCCGGGCCTTTACCAAGGTAATGGCCGAAAAGATGACTCTCTTCAAAGAAAAGGGCATCTTAATTATCCCTTACTTGGACGATATCCTGAAAGGGGCAAGTTCCAGAGAACAGTTGGAGGTCGGAAAAGAACTATCTAAAGTAGTTCTACGATAGCACGAGTGGATTCTAAATATTCCAAAAATCGCAGCTGTTTTTTCCGATGATACGTCTGCTGTTCCCAGGAATGATTCTGGGCATAGTCCAGAAAAAGGTATTTCTCCTGGAGGGGAAAGCCAGGGAGTTATCCGACCTAGTCAGAAACCTCCTAAAACCAGGCCAAGTATCAGTGCATTAATGCACAGGAGGCCTGGGAAAAATGGTGGCTTCTTACGAAGCGATTCCATTCGGCAGATCTCACGCAAAACATTTTCAGGGAGATTTGCTGGACGAATGGTCCGGATCGCATCTTCAGATGCATCAGCGGATAACCCTGTCTCCAAGGACAAGGGTATCTCTTCTGTGGTGGTTGCAGGAGGCTCATCTACTGGAGGGCCGCAGATTCGGCATACAGGATTGGATCCTGGTGACCACGGACGCCAGCCTGAGAGGCTGGGGAGCAGTCACACAGGGAAGAAACTTCCAGGGAGTGTGGACGAGCCTGGAAAAGTCTCTTCACATAAACATTCTGGAACTAAGAGCAATCTACAATGCTCTAAACCAGGCGGAACCTCTGCTTCAAGGAAGACCGGTGTTGATCCAGTCGGACAACATCACGGCAGTCGCCCATGTAAACAGACAGGGCGGCACAAGAAGCAGGAGTGCAATGGCAGAAGCTGCCAGGATCCTTCGCTGGGCGGAGAATCACGTGATAGCAGTATTCATCCCGGGCGTGGACAACTGGGAAGCAGACTTCCTCAGCAGACACGATCTTCACCCGGGAGAGTGGGGACTTCATTCAGAAGTTTTCCTCATGATAATAAACCGTTGGGAAAAACCAATGGTGGACATGATGGCGTCTCGCCTCAACAAAAAACTGGACAGGTATTGCGCCAGGTCAAGAGATCCGCAGGCAATAGCTGTGGATGCGCTGGTAACACCTTGGGTGTACCAGTCGGTATATGTGTTTCCTCCTCTGCCTCTCATACCAAAGGTATTGAGGATTATACGGCAAAGAGGAGTAAGAACGATACTAGTGGCTCCGGATTGGCCAAGAAGGACTTGGTACCCGGAACTTCAAGAGATGGTCACGGACGATCCGTGGCCTCTACCTCTGAGAAGGGACCTGCCTCAGCAGGGTCCTTGTCTTTTTCAAGACTTACCGCGGCTGCGTTGACGGCATGGCGGTTGAACGCCAGATTCTAAAAGAAAAAGGCATTCCTGAAGAAGTCATTCCTACCTTGATTAAGGCAAGGAAAGAAGTCACCGCAAAGCATTATCACCGCATTTGGCGGAAATATGTGGCATGGTGCGAGGGTCGGAATGCTCCGACGGAGGAATTTCAACTGGGTCGTTTCCTACATTTCCTGCAATCAGGATTGTCTATGGGTCTCAAATTGGGATCTATTAAGGTTCAAATTTCGGCCCTGTCTATATTCTTCCAAAAAGAATTGGCCTCAGTTCCTGAGGTCCAGACTTTTGTCAAAGGAGTACTGCATATACAGCCTCCTGTGGTGCCTCCGGTGGCACCGTGGGATCTAAATGTAGTTTTAGATTTCCTCAAATCCCATTGGTTTGAACCACTTAAGAAGGTGGATTTGAAATATCTCACATGGAAAGTGACTATGTTACTGGCCCTGGCTTCGGCCAGGAGAGTATCAGAACTGGCGGCTTTATCTTATAAAAGTCCTTATTTAATTTTCCATTCAGATAGGGCAGAGCTGCGGACGCGTCCGCATTTTCTCCCGAAGGTGGTGTCAGCGTTTCACCTGAACCAGCCTATTGTAGTGCCTGCGGCTACAAACGACTTGGAAGACTCCAAGTTGTTGGACGTTGTCAGAGCTTTAAAGATATACATTTCAAGGACGGCTGGAGTCAGAAAATCTGACTCGCTGTTTATACTGTATGCACCCAACAAGTTGGGTGCACCTGCTTCTAAGCAGTCGATTGCTCGTTGGATTTGTAACACGATTCAACTTGCACATTCTGTGGCAGGCCTACCACAGCCTAATTCTGTTAAGGCCCATTCCACAAGGAAGGTGGGCTCATCCTGGGCGGCTGCCCGAGGGGTCTCGGCATTACAACTCTGCCGAGCAGCTACGTGGTCAGGGGAGAACACGTTTGTAAAATTTTACAAATTTGATACCCTGGCAAAAGAGGACCTGGAGTTCTCTCATTCGGTGCTGCAGAGTCATCCGCACTCTCCCGCCCGTTTGGGAGCTTTGGTATAATCCCCATGGTCCTTTCAGGAACCCCAGCATCCACTTAGGACGATAGAGAAAATAAGAATTTACTTACCGATAATTCTATTTCTCGGAGTCCGTAGTGGATGCTGGGCGCCCATCCCAAGTGCGGATTATCTGCAAGACTTGTACATAGTTATTGTTAACTATTTCGGGTTATTTTGTTTAGGGAGCCATCTTTCAGAGGCTCCTCTGTTATCATACTGTTAACTGGGTTTAGATCACAAGTTGTACGGTGTGATTGGTGTGGCTGGTATGAGTCTTACCCGGGATTCAAAATCCTCCCTTATTGTGTACGCTCGTCCGGGCACAGTACCTAACTGGAGTCTGGAGGAGGGTCATAGGGGGAGGAGCCAGTGCACACCACCTGACCTGTAAAAGCTTTACTTTTTGTGCCCTGTCTCCTGCGGAGCCGCTATTCCCCATGGTCCTTTCAGGAACCCCAGCATCCACTACGGACTCCGAGAAATAGAATTATCGGTAAGTAAATTCTTATTTTTACGAGTTGTAATTTTTTACGGCAGTGTTTTTTTTTTTTTTTTTGCTTTGCACTTCTTAGTAAATTACCGAGATTCATAGTTAAACAGCCGCGTTTTGACCGATGGTGTATTCATTCGTAATTTTTTGGTTGGACTTCCAAAAAATTACGAATGCCCTCATCACTGCCGTGATTATTGCTTAGTAAATTACCGAGATGACACTTTGATGAAAAAACGGCATCTCGGTCAAAATCGGGACCTTAGTAAATATACCCCACTGTGTGTCTCCTACAGATGGGCCCAGTAACAGAGATACCCCAGAGAGATGTCCCCGTCCTCTGTATTCCCAGGACTGTACAGAGGAGAATCACAGGACCCCGCAGGAGGATCAGGTAGGTGGGATTTAGGGACTCCCCAATATACCAAAGTGACTGTAACTATATGATCTGTAGAGGAGCTGTGTGTCTTATACACTGATATTATACTGTTTCACCTCAGTTTAATCTGACTGTATGCAAATGTCATAGTGTTTTTTTTTTATTTTATTTGTAGGTAGAATGTCTGTCTAATATTAAAACAGAAGATACAGAGGGAGAAGAAGAGACGTATGTGACTGATATAAAGGCAGAAGATAGAGAGGGAGAAGAAGAGACGTGTGTGACTGATATAAAGGCAGAAGATATAGAGGGAGAAGAAGAGACGTATGTGACTGATATGAAGGCAGAAGATATAGAGGGAGAAGAAGAGACGTATGTGACTGATATAAAGGCAGAAGATACAGAGGGAGAAGAAGAGACGTATGTGACTGATATGAAGGCAGAAGATACAGAGGGAGAAGAAGAGACGTATGTGAGGGGTGATCAGCAGTGTAAGGAGGAGGAGATCCCTACAGATATCAGCACAGGTGAGTAATAAACACTTATTACAGAAAAGAGTCACATATTCTCATTGCTCAGTCACTACAGCAATCTCTTATACTACACCCTCCTCTGTCAGTACAGACTAATGTGGAATATGTATTTCTGCTGCGGGGTACACTGGGCTCCACAGGGAATGACATTGGGATGTAGAGTAGGCTCTTGATCTGATGCACCAACAGGCTCAAAGCTTTGACCTTCTTCCCAGAATGCATAGCGCCATTCCTCTATAACCCCACCTTTGTGCACAGTAGCTCAGTTTTGTAGTTGGTGCCATGCAGTAAGCAGGCATACAACAGGGGGGCTGCAGCCCCAGGAAAAAGCTTTTTAAAGAAATTCACGCCTCACAAGAAGATGCTGGCTCGCTACCCCCTCGCTGCGGAGCTAAGTAAAAATTGGGAATCACACCCGCCAGTGGATTCGCAGGTGGCGCAGCTGGTGGTATCCTCAGCTCTGCCCGTAACTATTGTCACGTCCCTGAGAGAGCCGACGGATAAGCATGTGGAGGGTTGTTTAAAGGCAATTTACACTCTAAGTGGTGCTGCACATAGGGCCACCATTGCCGCAACATGGGCTGCAGACGCTGTGGAAGCGTGGGCTCAGGAGCTGGAGGCGGAGTTGCCGTCCAACACTTCTGATCATGCTAGACAATGCTTGTCGTATATTGTCACAGCGTGTCATTACATTAAGGAGGCGGCTTCGGATACAGGTATTCTGGCGGCCAAGGTTTCTACTACGTCCATACTGGCTCGCCGGATTCTATGGTTGCGGTCCTGGTCCGTGGATCTGTCTTCTAAGAAAACCCTGGAGGTACTCCCGTTTAAGGGAGACATTCTTTTCGGAGAAGACCTCAATAAGATAGTGGCTGACTTAGCTTCTGCTAAAACAACGTGTTTACCTAGTACTGCCCCTTCGGTGCCGAAGGCTAAGAGTACTCCCTTTTGTCCTTCAGGGTAAGCAAAGGGTCAGGCGTACTTGAAACAGGTACGCACTTCCAAACCAAATAAGCCCAAACTGGCTTGGGCTACCCGTCAACCTGCTTCCAAAACTAAAAAGCCTGCCGCATGGGGGATCCCAGGGTGGGGGGGGGGCGAATTCTAGGGTATACCCAGGAATGGTTGAAGACCACTTCCGATGCCTGCGTACGGGAAGTAGTCACTTGAGGTTACACCGTATCCTTCAAAAATCACCCCCACTCAGATTTTGCCTGACAGACATCCCTTCGGATCAGGTAAAGGCAAAAACTCTTAATTCGGTGGTACAGTCCCTACTGGACACAGGAGTGGTAGTACAGGTGCCTCTGGCTCAGAGAGGCAAGGGGTACTATTCACCGCTGTTCCTAGTCCCGAAACCGAATGGGTCTTCCCGGCCCATTCTCAACCTCAAGTCCTTGAACAAATTTGTGAAGGTCTCCAAGTTTCGTATGGAAACTCTTTGCTCTATTGTTCTGGCATTGGAACCTGGGGATTATATGGTCTCCCTGGATGTACAGGATGCTTAACTGCATATTCCCATTGCAATGTCGCATCAGCAATACCTGAGGTTTGCGGTTGGCAACCTCCATTACCAATTTTGGGCGTTACCCTTTGGTTTGACCACGGCTCCGCAAGTCTTCACCAAGGTTATGGTGGTCATGACGGCTGTGCTCCGCCGTCAAGGGGTCAGGATCCTACCATACCTGGACGACTTTTTGATCCTGGCAAATTCCCCAGAAACTCTCCTACGCCATCTGCATCTGACTATCCAGTTTCTGCAAGCCCACGGGTGGCTCATCAACTGGAAGAAATCTTCCCTGGTCCCTGCTTGGAGCATGGTGCACCTGTGGGCAGAGGCGGATTGGCCATAGGGCTTGCAGGGAAGATTCCCAGTGGGCCGACGCACCTCTGGGGCCTGTTTTTGTTTGAGGACATGTGGTCCTTTTTATAGACATAATGAATAAGATACAAAATAATTTGCATATATGAAAATGACTTTGCCACTTAGCCTGTGATTGCAGATGATCTAGTGTATGCTCTGTCTGCCTGCTTGGCTGACATATAAGATTGAGTGAATAGTGATTGGGATACGGTTGGTGTAATAAGCAAGAAAATATATCTACCTAAAGAATGATATAGTTTCCTAAATTCTGAAGGTGTATCATATAATGTGCTCATAATATTTAATTTTATTTATTTTTAACTTCCCCCTTGATGCTGGACATGCCCACTATCTGGAAAGTCTTGGGTGGAGGGTGCTGCTGCCATGGCCATGGCTAGACCTTACACCTCTGGTGCTGCACATGTGGGGCCACTAGTACATATTTTTCCAGGGATGCTTTTTGTTCCCAATCTGCTCCTGCCTGTGGGCGTTGTTGGACACTCACAACCAGCAGTTGTTTTTGTCTCAGGAGAAAGTCCTGAAGCTTCAGGACAGGATTCGATGCTTCCTATCTTGTCCGCAAGTGTCGATACATTCGGCAATGCAAGTGCTAGGTCTCATGTTGTCTGCTTTCAACATGGTGGAGTATGCTCAATTCCATTCCTGGCCCTCTGCAGAAGCTAATTCTTACCAAGTGGGACGGCTTGCCTCACCGGATCAGGTCTCAAATGATCTCCTTGTCTCCGGAGGTCCATCTGTCACTGAGCTGGTTGCTTCAGGACCAACGATTTAGCAGGGGTCGTCCCTTCTGGATCTCCAGCTGGGTCCTTCTGATGACTGATGCCAGTATGAGAGGGTTGGGGTGCTGTGTTGGAACAACACTCCCTTCAGGGTTGGTGGACCAAGGAGTTGTCTCTCCTCCTGATAAACATTCTGGAATTGCGGGCGGTGTTCAACTCATTGAACTTGGCCCTCATTTAATACAGAACAGACCTGTTCAAGTACAGTCGGACAACGCCACCACGGTGGCGTACATCAATCATCAAGGCGGCACTCAAAGCCACATGGCATTGAGGGAAGTATCACGGATTGTTCAGTGGGTGGAACGTCATCTGTCAGCCATATCGACGGTGTTCATTCCGGGGGTCCTAAACTGAGAAGCGGACTTTCTCATTTTACATGGCAGAGAGTGGAGCCTCCATCCAGAAGTGTTTCAACTCCTCGTGGACAAGTGGGGCCTTCCAGATGTGGACCTGATGGCATCTGGACACAATCACAAGGTTCTGGTCTTCAGAGCACGGACAAGGGATCCTCAAGCAGCGTTCGTGGACGCACTGGCAATTCCATGGAACTTTCGGCTGCCATACATGTTCCCTCCGGTGTCTCTCCTGCCCAGAGTAATAAGGAAGTTCAGGCAAGAAGGAGGAATCCTACTTCTGATCGCTCCAGCGTGGCCCAGATGGCATTGGTTCTCAGACCTTCAGGGTCTCTCGATAGAGAATCCCCTTCTACTTCCGCAGTGTCCAGATTTCCTCATTCAGGGCCCCTGTGTATATCAGGATTTAGCCCGATTGGCTTTGACGGCGTGGCTTTTGAAGCTTCCGTCTTGAAGGCCAAAGGATTTTCTGAGGCGGTCATTCAAACCATGTTGAAGGCCCGGAAACCGACCTCTGCTCGGATTTACCATAGGATCTGGAATTTTTACTGTGCTTGGTGCACCACTAACAATCATGATGCTTACAAGTTTAGTACGGCCAAACTTTTGGCCTTACTACAACAGGACCTGGACTTGGGCCTTCGTCTGGCCTCCATCAATGTTCATATTTCTGCCTTGTTGGTTTGGTTCCAGAGAAAAATTGCGACCTTACCTGATGTGCATACGTTCACTCAGGGTGTGTTGCAGATTCAACCTCCTTACATCCCGCCTGTGGCTCTTTGGGACCTGTCGGTGGTTCTGGAGGTGTTACAAGGGTCTCTGTTTGAGCCTCTTGAATCTGCAGACCTTAAGTGGCTTTCCCTTAAGGTATTGTTTCTGCTGGCTATTGCCTCTGCTAGACAGCTGTCTGATTTGGGTGCCTTGTCTTGTAGGTCCCCATATCTGATTTTTCACCGTGATCGGGCGGTTCTTAGAACACGTCCAGGGTATTTACTGAAGGTGGTTTCTTCTTTCCACCTTAATCAGGAGATCGTGGTTCCGGCCTTTGCCTCTCCTGACTTGAGAGTTCTTTGGATGTGGTATGGGCTCACTGTATCTATGTGAAGAGGACAGCTCCCATCGGGAAGTCTGATTCTCTCTTTGGTCTGTTTGGTTTTCACAAATGTGGCTGGCCAGCTCACAAGCAGACCCTGGCCAGATGGATTAGAATGGTGATTGCACATGCTTATGTACAGGCTGGCCTTCTAGCTCTTGCTATCATATAGGACCTTTCTACTCGGTCGGTTGGACCTTCTTGGGTGGCCCGCCGTGGTGCGACCCTTGAACAATTGTGCAAGGCGGCTACGTGGTCCTCAGTGAACACGTTCATAAGGTTCTATGCCTTTGATACTTCCGCCTCCTTCTATGCCTTTTGATACTTCCGCCTCCCAGGATGCTTCCTTTTGGACGCTGGGTTCTTGTGCCCGCTACAGTGCGTCCCCTCCGATAAGGAACTGCTTTAGGACATCCCCAATGTCATTCCCTGTGTACCCCGCAGCAGAAAACAAGATTTATGGTAAGAACTTATTGTTAAATCTCTTTCTGCGAGGTAAACTGGGCTCCACAGGGCGCCCACCCTGACGCACTTAGCCTTTTTGGGTTGGTATGGCATTAGCCGCTGACACTTTCTCCTGTCATGAGAATGTGTTGTGTGTGTGTGTGTGTGTGTGTGTGTGTGGCTACTAACAATTGTCTCTTTTCCTTGATACTGCATTGGACTGGTTAACAAAAACTAAGCTCCTGTGCACGGAGGCGGGGCTATAGAGCAGGCGGCGCTATGCTTTCTGGGAAGAAGGTCAAAGCTTTGAGCCTGTTGGTGCCTCGGATCAAGATCCTATTCTACACCCCAATGTAATTCCCTGTTGAGCCCAGTGTACCTCGCAGAAAGAGCTTTAACAACGGTAAGTTCTTACCATAAATCTCATTTGGAGTCAGGAGCCATCAGCCCCATTATACTCCTGCTCTCTTCCTCACATCATGTCACTGTGTGTTACCAGCCCAGAGATCTGACCAGTCTCCTCCCCACACTCTCTGGTGTATCTCATACATCAGGAGCCATCAGCCCCTATTATACTCCTGCTCTCCCCCTCGCATCATGTCACTGTGTGTTACCAGCCCAGAGATCTGACCAGTCTCCTCCTCACACTCTCTGGTGTATCTCATACATCAGGAGCCATCAGCCCCATTATACTCCTGCTCTCCCCCTCGCATCCTGTCACTGTGTGTTACCAGCCCAGAGATCTGACCAGTCTCCTCCCCACACTCTCTGGTGTATCTCATACATCAGGAGACATCAGCCCCTATTATACTCCTGCTCTCCCCCTCACATCATGTCACTGTGTTACCAGCCCAGAGATCTGACCAGTCTCCTCCCCACACTCTCTGGTGTATCTCATATATCAGGAGACATCAGCCTCTATTCTACTCCTGCTCTCCCCTCACATAATGTCACTGTGTGTTACCAGCTCAGAGATCTGACCAGTCTCCTCCCCACACTCTCTGGTGTATCTCATACATCAGGAGCCATCAGCCCCTATTATACTCCTGCTCTCCCCCTCACATCATGTCACTGTGTTACCAGCCCAGAGATCTGACCAGTCTCCTCCCCACACTCTCTGGTGTATCTCATATATCAGGAGACATCAGCCCCTATTATACTCCTGCTCTCCCCCTCACATCATGTCACTGTGTGTCACCAGCAGCCATACTGTGTGCTAGCAGTACCTCTGCCTATAGTATTACATGCCAGGTATTCAATGAGAGTGTCTCTATTAGCACATGCCAGTCTATATATAAACCACTCCTTTTTCTCATACGTCCTAGAGGATGCTGGGGGGGTTATCATAAAACCATGGGGTATAGACGGGATCCGCAGGAGACATGGGCACTTTAAGACTTTGAAAGGGTGTGAACTGGCTCCTCCCTATATGCCCCTCCTCCAGACCTCAGTATTAGAATTGTGCCCAGTGAGACTGGACGCACTACAGGGAGCTCTACAGAGTTTCTCTGAAAAGACTTTGTGTTAGGTTTTTTATGTTCAGGGAGGCTGCTGGCAACATTCTCCCTGCTTCGTGGGACTTAGGGGAGAGAAGTATGACCCACTTCCAGTGAATTCAATGGCTCTGCTTCTGGCTACAGGACACCATTAGCTCCTGAGGGTCTGATCGCTAGGTACGCCTAGATGCTCACTCCCGCAGCTTGCCGTCACCCCCTTTCAGAGCCAGAAGACAGGTGAGTAGCAGAAGAAAAGAAGACTTCAGCTTCACTGACGGCATTTTCTGAGGTACTGCGCAGCGGGCAGACGCTGCGTGCTGAGCTCCCACACACAGCACTACAGGGTGCAGGGCGCGGGGGGGGCACCCTGGGCAGCTAAAATCATCCTCATTATTCCACTGGCAAGAGGGGATATTAGTGCCACGGCACTGTCCTAACCCCCGCCAGTATAAATATCAGAAAATGCGAGACAGAAGCACGCCATTAAGGGTGCGGAGCTTCTTCCTCACAGCGCCATTTCTTCTCCGCAGGCTGCAGAGACGCTGGTCCTCCTCACACTGACAAGTACCAGGGGTACACAACGGAGGGGAGGCAGGTCAATTGGTGCAATATATATGTGACTGTAAAAGCGCTTTTGGTCTGAGGCAATTTCTTGGTGTTTTCAGACCCGTTGATTTAGCGCTGGGTTGTGAGCCCTCTGTGTCTCTCTGACAGACTTTACTGTGGGTCTGTCCCCTATATGCCCGGTGTGTCTGTGGGTGTTTGGTGCACGTGTGTCGACATGTCTGAGGCTGAAGGCTCTTCCCAGGAGGAGGCTGTATTGGGGACACAGACTGCTGCGGGGGTGACCCAGTCTGCACCGCCGACGCCGGATTGGGTAAATGTGTTGAACGCCTTGAATGCTAATGTGGCTCTTATTAGTAAGAGGCTGGATAAGTCTGAGTCTCAGACCCAGGCATGGAAGAAATCTGTAGAAGATATGTTATTGCAAAGTCGGGTCCCCTCAGGGTCACAAAAACGTACGTTGGCCCAGTTGGCAGACACTGATACCGACACACTCTGATTCCTGTGTCGACTATAGCGATTCCAGATTAGATCCAAAATTGGCAACTAGCATTCAATACATGATTGTGGCAGTTAAAGATGTATTACATATCACTGAGGACCCGGCTGTCTCTGATAAAAGGGCCTGTATGTATAAGGAAAGGAAACCTGAAGTGACGTTTCCTCCCTCTCATGAACTGAACACTCCATTTGAAAAGTCTGGGAAGGTCCTGACAAAAAGTTTCAGATTCCCAAAAGAATTACGGTAGCTTATCCGTTTCCCTCGGCGGATAGGGAAAAGTGGGAGTCACCCCCCGACTGTGGACAAGGCCTTGTCTAGGTTGACTAAAAAGGTGGCTCTTCCGTCACCTGACACTGCTTCCCTTAAGGATCCTGCAGATCGTAAACAAGAAACTACGTTAAAGTCCATTTATGCGACCACAGGTACGCTACTCAGACCTGTCATTGCATCTGTGTGGGTAAGTAGTGCTATCGAAAAAGTGGGCAGACAACTTGTCTTCTGAAATAGATACCCTAGATAGGGATAGCATCCTCTTAACGCTGGGTTATATCAAGGACGCTGCAGCATACCTTAAGGAAGCTGCGAGAGATGTTGGTCTATTGGGATCAAAGGCCAATGCCATGGCAGTCTCAGCTAGACGAGCGTTGTGGTTTCACCAATGGAATGCTGATGCTGATTCCAAGAAAAGTATGTAGTCTCTACCATATAAAGGTAAGGCCTTATTTGGTGACAGCCTTGATGATTTGGTATCTACAGCTACCGCAGGTAAGTCATCCTTTTTTCCTTATGTTCCTCCACAACAAAAGAAAACGCATCACTATCAGATGCAGTCCTTTTGGCCCAATAAATACAGAAAGGGCCGAGGTTCTTCCTTCCTTGCTGCTAGAGGAAGGGGAAGAGGTAAACGATCACCAGCCTTGTTAGGCTCCCAGGAGCAGAAGTCCTCCCAGGCATCTGCCAATTCCACCGCATGACGTTGGGGCTCCTATGCGGGAGTCCGCACCGGTGGGGGCACGTCTCGAACTCTTCAGTCAGTTTTGGGTTCGCTCAGACCTAGACCCATGGGTTTTACAAATGGTATCCCAAGGGTAGGTACAAGCTGGAGTTTTAAGACGTTTCCCTTCGCCGTTTTTTCAAATCTGCCTTACCAGCTTCTCTTCCGGACAGGGTGGTAGTTTGCGACACAATACAAAAGTTGTGTCAAAATCAAGTTATCGTCAGGGTTCCCCAGTCACAACAGGGAGAAGGTGTTTATTCGAGCCTGTTTGTGGTCCCGAAGCCGGACGGCTCGGTCAGACCAATCCTAAACCTGAAATCCCTAAATTTCTACCTAAAGAAATTCGAATTCAAGATGGAGTCTCTCGGAGCAGTGATCTCCAGTCTGGATGAAGGGGATTTTATGATGTCGGTGGACATAAAGGATGCCTACTTACATGTTCCCATTTATCCTCCGCATCAGGTTTACCTGAGGTTTGCAATTCTGGATTGTCATTACCAATTTCAAACGTTGCCGTTTGGTCTGTCCACGGCTCCAAGGATTTTCACCAAAGTGATGACGGAGATGATGGTTCTCCTTCGCAAGCAAGGACCCATACTTGGACGATCTCCTGATAAAGGCGAGATCCAGGAACCAGTTGGTGCAAAACGTTGCACTCTCCGTGACGGTTCTTCAGCAACATGGTTGGCCCCTAAACTTGCCAAAATCGCAGTTGATTCAGACGATGCGGTTGTCGTTTTTGGGAATGATATTGGACACAGAACTACAGAGAGTCTTTCTTCAGTGGACAAGGCTCTGGAACTTCAGAGTCTGGGCAAACAAATTCTGAAACCAGCAAGAGTGTCAATCCATCAATGCATTTGGTTGCTGGGGAAGATGGTTGTGGCCTACGAGGCCATTCAGTTTGGCAGGTTCCATGCCAGAGTGTTCCAGTGGGACCTGTTGGACAAGTGTTCCGGGTCCCACCTACACATACACCGGAGGATAATCCTGTCTTCCAAGACCAGGGTATAAATCCTGTGATGGCTGCACAGCTCTCACCTCATAGAGGGGCGCAGGTTCGGGAAACAGGACTGGATCCTGCTGACCACGGATGCAAGCCTCCGAGGCTGGGGGGGGTCAGTCACAATGGGAGAAAACTTCCATGGAAGATGGTCAAGTCAGGAAACTTGTCTCCACATAAATGTTCTGGAGTTGAGGGCCATTTACAACGGCCTTCTGCAAGCGGAACATCTTCGAGATCTGCCTGTACTGATCCAGTCGGACAATGTAACAGCAGTAGCGTACATAAACCGTCAGGGCGGAACGAAAATCAGAGCGGCAATGGCAGAAGCCACAAGGATTTTCCGCTGGGCGGAAAAGCATACAAGCGCTCTGTCAGCGATCTTCATTCCAGCAGTGGACAACTGGGAAGCAGACTTCCTCAACAGACACGGTCTCCATCAAGGAGAGTGGGGCCTCCACCAAGAAGTCTTCACAGAGGTGACAAGTCGTTGGGGAGTTCCTCAAGTAGACATGAGGGCATCTTGTCTCAACAAGAAGCTTCAGAGATATTGTTCCAGGTCAAGGGACCCTCAAGCAATTGCAGTGGATGCACTGGTGACACCGTGGGTGTTTCAATTGGTGTATGTATTCCCTCCACTTCCTCTCATTCCAGAGGTTCTAAAGATCATAAGAAGAACAAAGATCCGGCCGATCCTCATTGTCCCAGATTGGCCAAGGAGGGCTTGATATCCAGATCTTCAGGAATTACTCATAGGAGATCCCTGGCCTCTTCCTCTGCGCGAGGACCTGTTACAACAGGGGCCGTGCGTGTATCAGGACTTACCACAGCTACGTTCGACGGCATGGCGGTTGAGCGCAAAATCCTAGACCGTAAGTGTATTCCCAGTGAAGTCATTCCCACAATTATTCAGGCCAGAAAAGGGGTAACGTCTAAACATTACCACCGTATTTGGAGAAAATATGTTTCTTGGTGTGAATCCAAGGGGGCTCCTACGGAAGAGTTTCGGCTAGGATGTTTTCTCCATTTTCTACAAGCAGGTGTGGATGCGGGCCTAAAATTGGGCTCAATTAAGGTACAGATTTCAACCTTATCGGTTTTCTTTCAGAAACAATTGGCCTCCCTTCCAGAAGTTCAGACTTTCGGGAAAGGCGTGTTGCACATCCAACCTCCATTTGTGCCTCCAGTTGCACCATGGGATCTTAATGTGGTGTTGCAGTTCCTTCAATCACATTGGTTTGAACCTTTACGGACGATGGAGTTGAAATTCATCACCTGGAAAGTGGTCATCCTGTTGGCCTTGGCATCTGCAAGGCGGGTGTCTGAGTTAGCGGCCTTGTCTCACGAGCCCTTATTTGATCTTCCATGAAGATAGAGCTGAATTGAGGACACCTCAACAATTTCTACCGAAGGTGGTTTCCTCTTTCCACATGAACTAACCTATTGTGGTGCCTGTGGCTACTGACGCCTTCGCTGAGTCAAAATCTCTGGATGTGGTTAGAGGTTTGAAGATTTATGTCTCCAGAACGGCTCAGATTAGGAAAACAGAGGCTCTGTTTGTCGTGTATGCTCCCAACAAGGTTGGGTGTCCTGCTTCCAAGCAGATCATTGCACGCTGGATCTGTAACACGATTCAGCATGCTCAGTCCACGGCTGGATTGCCGTTACCAGAATCGGTGAAGGCCCATTCTACTAGAAAGGTGGCCTCATCCTGGGCGGCCTCGGCATTGCAACTTTGCCGAGCAGCTACTTGGTTGGGGTCAAACACATTAGCAAAGTTCTACAGTTTGACACCTTAGCCAATGAAGACCTTAAGTTTGGTCAGTCGGTGCTGCAGAGTCATCCGCACTCTCCCGCCCGTTCTAGAGCTTTGGTATAACCCCGTGGTTCTATGATGACCCCAGCATCCTCTAGGACGTATGAGAAAATAGGATTTTAATACCTACCGGTAAATCCTTTTCTCTTAGTCCGTAGAGGATGCTGGGCGCCCGTCCCAGTGTGTACTGTATCTGCAGTTATTAGTTGTGGTTACACACACGTTGTGTTACGTTATTGTCAGCATGTTGCTGCAATTGTTCATGCCGTTGGCTTGTGTTCTATTGAATGCCACGTTCTGCGGCATTCTTGAGGTGTGAGCTGGTAAGAATCTCGCCTTAGTTTAACAATAATTCCTTTCCTCGAAATGTCCGTCTCCCTGGGCACAGTTCCTATAACTGGAGTCTGGAGGAGGGGCATAGAGGGAGGAGCCAGTTCACACCCTTTCAAAGTCTTGAAGTGCCCATGTCTCCTGCGGATCCCGTCTATACCCCATGGTTCTATGATGACCCCAGCATCCTCTACGGACTAAGAGAAAAGGATTTACCGGTAGGTATTAAAATCCTATTTTCTCTAACATCCACAAGGGATACTGGGGACTTTGTAAGATGGGGTATAGAGGGGGTCCAAAGGAGCCGGTGTACTTTAGATTTCTTCCACTGGGTGTGCTTTCTTCCTCCCCTCTATGCCCCCTCCTGCAGCCAGTTTAGTAAAATGTGCCCTCAGGAGAGGATGCCACTCTGGAGCTCCAGAGAATTTTCTTCAGTTTATTTTAAACGTTGTTATTGTCGGTATGCTGTTTGGGCAACAGTATAACAGTATACCTGCACTGAGGGAGTTGGGGGAGTGGGGGCGGTTACCGGTCTCTTCAGGCGTCAGAGCCGCTTCCCCGCTGCAGGACCACCGTACTGAGAGGTTGTTGGTACCGCTGGGCATTGTGCATTAGCAAATGCAATCGCAGCATGTCGCACACCCCCTAACAATGCCGGGAGGTGAGAAGAGTGGTGAGTACAAACCGGGGGACCCGCTAGGGGGGTCCCCCGGCTGTTGCTGCAGCGCGATCACAGGAGCGGCATACGGACGCTCTACGGAGGGATCCGCTATAGCCCCCTGTGTACACTGGCAGCGGTGGTGGAAACAGGCATTCATGTTACGTTTTACACCTGTTAGGAGACATTTGCCAGTATAAATGTATAGCTCTGCCGCCATTACAGGGGGCGGAGCTTCCTTAGAGCGGGACCAGCTGCGTTTTGGCTCTTTCCTCTGCTTACAGCTGCAGCAGCAAGTACACACAGCCCCTCCAGACACTCAGGACACACAGGAAACTGGTACAGGGGTGTAAATAAAGGGAGAGACGCTATTATACACACTATAGTGTCCTGAAAAGGCTGTGGGTAAGGGTGGTTAGGGTTAGGCTGTGGGTAAGGGTGGTTAGGGTTAGGCTGTGGGTAAGGGTGGTTAGGGTTAGGCTGTGGGTAAGGGTGGTTAGGGTTGGGCTGTGGGTAAGGGTGGTTAGGGTTGGGCTGTGGGTAAGGGGGGTTAGGGTTGGGCTGTGGGTAAGGGGGGTTAGGGTTGGGCTGTGGGTAAAGGGGGTTAGGGTTGGGCTGTGGGTAAGGGGGGTTAGGGTTGGGCTGTGGGTAAGGGGGGTTAGGGTTGGGCTGTGGGTAAGGGGGGTTAGGGTTGGGCTGTGGGTAAGGGGGGTTAGGGTTGGGCTGTGGGTAAGGGGGGTTAGGGTTGGGTTGTGGGTAAGGGGGGTTAGGTTTAGGCACTGCTGGGGGGAGGTTAGGGTTAGGTTGTGGGTAAGGGGGGTTAGGTTTAGGCACTGCTGGGGGGAGGTTAGGGTTAGGCTGTGGGTAAGGGGGGTTAGGTTTAGGCACTGCTGGGGGGAGGTTAGGGTTAGGCTGTGGGTAAGGGGCGTTAGGTTTAGGCACTGCTGGGGGGAGGTTAGGGTTAGGCTGTGGGTAAGGGGGGTTAGGTTTAGGCACTGCTGGGGGGAGGTTAGGGTTAGGCTGTGGGTAAGGGGGTTAGGTTTAGGCACTGCTGGGGGGAGGTTAGGGTTAGGTTGTGGGTAAGGAGGGTTAGGTTTAGGCACTGCTGGGGGGAGGTTAGGGTTAGGTTGTGGGTAAGGGAGGTTAGGCACGGCTGGGGGGAGGTTAGGGTTAGGCTGTGGGTAAGTGGGGTTAGGTTTAGGCACTGCTGGGGGGAGGTTAGGGTTAGGCTGTGGGTAAGGGGGGTTAGGTTTAGGCACTGCTGGGGGGAGGTTAGGGTTGGGCTGTGGGTAAGGGGGTTAGGTTTAGGCACTGCTGGGGAGAGGTTAGGGTTAGGCTGTGGGTAAGGGGCGTTAGGTTTAGGCACTGCTGGGGGTAGGTTAGGGTTAGGCTGTGGGTAAGGGGGTTAGGTTTAGGCACTGCTGGGGGGAGGTTAGGTTTAGGCTGTGGGTAAGGGGGTTAGGTTTAGGCACTGCTGGGGGGAGGTTAGGTTTAGGCTGTGGGTAAGGGGCGTTAGGTTTAGGCACTGCTGGGGGGAAGTTAGGGTTAGGCTGTGGGTAAAGGGGGTTAGGGTTAGGCTGTGGGTAAGGGGGGTTAGGGTTAGGCTGTGGGTAAGGGGCGTTAGGTTTAGGCACTGCTGGGGGTAGGTTAGGGTTAGGCTGTGGGTAAGGGGGTTAGGTTTAGGCACTGCTGGGGGGAGGTTAGGGTTAGGCTGTGGGTAAGGGGGTTAGGTTTAGGCACTGCTGGGGAGAGGTTAGGGTTAGGCTGTGGGTAAGGGGCGTTAGGTTTAGGCACTGCTGGGGGTAGGTTAGGGTTAGGCTGTGGGTAAGGGGGTTAGGTTTAGGCACTGCTGGGGGGAGGTTAGGTTTAGGCTGTGGGTAAGGGGGTTAGGTTTAGGCACTGCTGGGGGGAGGTTAGGTTTAGGCTGTGGGTAAGGGGCGTTAGGTTTAGGCACTGCTGGGGGGAAGTTAGGGTTAGGCTGTGGGTAAAGGGGGTTAGGGTTAGGCTGTGGGTAAGGGGGGTTAGGGTTAGGCTGTGGGTAAGGGGGGATAGGGTTAGGCACTGCTGGGGGGAGGTTAGGGTTAGGCTGTTGGTAAGGGGGGTTAGGTTTAGGCATTGCTGGGGGGAGGTTATAGTTAGGCTGTGGGTAAGGGGGGTTAGGGTTAGGCACTGCTGGGGGGAGGTAAGGGTTAGGCAGTGGGTAAGGGGGTTAGGTGTCGGCAGTGCTGGGGGGAGGTTAGGGTTAGGCTGTGAGTGGGAGGGTTAGGTGTTGGCAGTGCTGCAATTGGGATGCCGGTGTGTCTTCTCATTTCTAGCCTTATATGATGTTGCCCGGGCTCAGATCACTTGTATAAATGCTTTTGACTGAAGAAGTAGCGGGTGCACCACAGGTAGCAGCAGTGCCTGCACAATTGATTCATGTTATAGTCTCATAGATCCTTAGCTTGGTCTATTTGTGAATGGCGCTGGGAATATCAGGGAAACTTACTGTAGTGGATGCCTGAAACAACCACTGAGGTCGGGCTACAAGCCCATGACACTCCCAGAAGACACACAAGGCATGCAAGGAAAGCCACCACCCAAGTTCAGCCACCCGCTCCTAGGCTACTTACCCTACACCACAGCACTTACGCTGTCACCGGCGCTCACCTCCCGCCCGCAGCACAGCGTAGAGCAGCCGTAGAGCCGTCTTCATTCTCTGCCCGGCCCCTGTGTGAATCCGCGGCTGCATGTGACCAGGAGGGGGAGGCACCACCAGAGGACTGGTAGTGGTAAGGCTCCACCTCCTCTTTACAGGCAGGAAGCGCAGTTAATTGAGAGCCATGAATTGGTTGCAGCGGAGCGCGTCCTCGGGGATCCACACGTTTTTGAAAAGTGAGTCCCCGTCCTCCGATCTGGGTAAAATACGCGCTATAGAGCGTATTTGCAAACACTGTGTATATGTGTGTGTGTGTATGTATGTGTGTATATATATATATATATATATATGTATGTGTGTGTATATATATATATATATATATATATATATATATATATATATATATTTATTTATTTATTAAGCAACAATGTGGGTCATTCCGAGTTGTTTGCAAGCAGCTTTCGTTCGCTGCGCAGCGATCATGCAAAAAAATCGGCACTTCTGCGCATGCGTATGCGGTGCAATGCGCACGCACGGCGTTCTTTAACAACGATTGATGTAGTTTCACACAAGGTATAGCGACACTTTTCAGTCGCACTGCTGGCCGCAGAGTGATTGACAGGAAGAGGGCATTACTGGGTGTCAACTGACCGTTTTCGGGGAGTGTTCAAAAAAACGCAGGCGTGCCAGGAAAAATGCAGGTGTAGCTGGCCGAACGCAGGGCGTGTTTGTGACATCAAAACAGGAACTGAACAGTCTGAAGTGATCGCAAGCTAAGACTGCACAAAAAAATATTGTAGCCGCGCTGCGTTCCTTTCGATCGCACTTCTGCTAAGCTAACATAAACTCCCAGAGAGCGGCGGCTTAGCGTTTGCACGGCTGCTAAAAACAGCTAGCGAATTAACAACTCGGAATGAGGGCCAATGTGTATAGTGTATTTGAATTGTATTTAAGGTGGAATGCACTTGTTTGTGTGTCCCAGGAGGGGGGAATCCATAACTGTGTAGGCCAGGCATGTCCAAACTGCTGCCCTCCAGCTGTTGAGAAACTACACATCCCAGCATGCCCTGACACAGCTTTAGCATTCTCTGACAGCAAAACTGTCAGGGCATGCTGGGATATGTAGTTTCACAACAGCTGGAGGGCCGCAATTTGGACATGCCTGGTGTAGGCTGGTGGATTCCCCTAGTACTTTCCCCCCAAAATGGAATGCCTTCCTCTCTAGCCTCCCACATGGAAGTATCATGAGGAGAGAGAGGAGCAGCTCAGCTTTAAAACAAGCTGAGTGGTTTTCTGGAGCTCCTTAGGGATCACCTTTGGTGGGCAGGAAAGCCTGACCTGGGATCTAGGCTGCCCATCTCTGGAGCCCAATTTTAGACTGGAGATGGTGAGCTGGGTACCCGGGCAGATTCCTGGAAGTAGTTTAGATGGGAAAACTTCCCCCAGCCTAGACTGAGCGTCACCAGGGTGGATACCAACCCTCCAGGATGGGACGGTCAAAGGAGAGCGACTACTCCCCACCGTCCGTAGAGGACAATGATAGCTGTGCATGTGGCCAAGGCATGCACATCACATGGGTAAACAATGATTGGTTGAGAACAGCACGGTGGACTTGCCCCCTGTGGTATGTGTATTGGCGTAAGATAAAAAGAAGAGGCCTGTTAGCCTCCAGAGGTATTATACTATTTTCACTCTGCTGTAAACATCTTGCTGTATTGCTGTTGCCACTAGCAATAGGGAACAGTCTTTTTTAAGACTGGGTGAATAAACATCTGCCTCAAGATGACCGCTTCATCTTGTGATCTGCAGTGCTATGCCAAACATAGTTCCGTTTTCCGGTTGTCCAGGGTGCACTCAGCGTCTCCAAGCTTCGCCTCCCGCCAGCTACTGTGCAGAGGCCAAGTCCAGCGACTAGTGGTGATTCGTCGACACCACACAGGTGTGGAAAGATAGCGTATAGACACATACAGAGCAGTACCATGGTTCCAGACTCCATAGCGACAAGGATTCTGGTGGTGGCAGTGTAGTACCTGCCCATTACGCAGTGGGTGGAGTCAGTAATAGGCGGTTACTAATGGTAATTGGGAATCCCCTAATTGGCCAGATCCCGTGTGACCTAAACATCCATTCTGTGACTGGAGCAGGACGCAAGGCAGGGTGAGGGCTTTCGTACAGAACCATCCAGTCACAGAAATTGCTGGCATAGCGGTGGGATAATCCTAGGTGGCTTTTCGGTCACCTGATTGGAGAAGCCGAGTTAGGAGAGGAGTAACTGCACTGCAGGAGAACGCACAAGATGGCAGTCTTCAGTGGAATGTCAAAGGACGATCTGGAGATCGTGTATCAGGAGAAGGGTGTGGATATCCCTTTCAATGTGTCCAGAAGCATCATGAGGGCGGCACTCGTGAGCTTGGCGGAGTCCCGCTGGGCGGAGGTAGAGTACTAAGGGCGTTGGCATTGAAGAGGGCGGCCTACCAGTGGACCTTTGTACAGAACCGGTGAGACCCACAAGCCCCAGCCTCTCTATTAGCAGCAGCCATGTTTCATACCTAGCAGGGCCGGAGGTCCAACGTCCCAGGTGGGGCGACACGGATACCTTAGCAGATCGGCTAGTGGAATTTGGAGAAAGGGCAACGGAGCAAGAGTGCTTGATCATCACCTCACTTCCCAATATCACTGCCGGGTTCCGGTGACTGTGCGCAGCCTGTTCTGCCCCCAGCAGTAGCGGAAGAGCCAGTGCTCCCACCTGAGGCAAAAGTGCCTCCAAGTCAGCTATCCGGAGCGTGCAGGAAAGACTGGGCACACTTAGCTCCAGAATACAGCCCGTGGCTTCAGCTGCGTCACTAGGCTGCGGCAGTGAACGGTGCCCGGACTGAGCGGAGTGAGCGGCTTTAGGGCAGGAGAAGTGGGGGACTTAATAGATTGTTTCTTGCCTCCAGTGGTGGCCGACAGCTATCAGGTAGGGTAGATAAGAAGCCACGTAGTAATAAAAGCTCCAGAAAGCATGTCTGGATGGACTCAGGCCCCTCTTATTTATTATTTTATATACTAACAGGGGTGACAGGTGTGGTACATCCCTGCAAAGGCAGATCCAATCTCTTTCTCATCAGACTCTGCTGTCTTCCCTGCAATCTCACTCAGATGTTCACTGCTGCCAGTAGCACACGTATGAGAAACAGAAGTATGGCGGCAGCTGTATAGATCCTGATATGTAATTCTCTATATCATACTTACTGTACACACATCATCCTTATTACTATTGAGAGAATAGAGGTAAGACACTGATGATGGGGGGTGTAAAAGTGGATTATAACCTGGAAGATGATGATGATTACAGGGTATTATATGGTGTATTGCATGTAAGTTACCTTGTTCCACACGTACTCTGCTGTAGCAATATACCTTATATAAGGGCGAGTAACACATGTACAGGCTTACCAGCATATGAGCACACACATAAAGGAATGCTACCTTACCAATGCTTCCAGGAGTAACGTTAGGAGACATTTCTCTGATCCATCAGCTCATATGACTGATGTTATTGTTCATCTAGAATCTCCAATTCATACGATGTGTTCCCCATCCATTGTTTTACATTGGTGCTGACATAGGACTTAGCGAGTGACTACATCTCCATTCATTTATACTTCATGGTTAGTTACAAGTACAAGAGAGAGAGATATCTAAGTCTTATTATAATATTACATTTGTTATTGTGTGTTCTCATTTTTGTATTTCCATAATGTATTTTATTTCCAGCAGATGGACACACAAGCAGGAATATCTCAGAAGGACGTCTAATGTTATCCCCGGATTGTGACATAAAAGATGACAGTAGACAGGATTCTCCAGGAAATAATCCCATTACCCCAATTATACATCCAGCTCTATCATCTGATCCCCCTGATCCTGGGAAATGTTCTCCTGATCACTCTGATATTGGAGCATTTGTTACAGCTCTGAGAGTAGATACAGTGTTTCCCTGTTCTATAGATGCCAAATGTTTTACACAGAACACAAAGCTTATTACCCATCAGCCAGCTAAGGCAGCTGAGAGGCAATTTCCATGTTCTGAGTGTGGAAAATGTTTTACATATAAATCATATCTTGTTAGACATCAGAGACGTCACACAGGTGAGAGGCCATTTCCATGTTCTGAGTGTGGAAAATGTTTTACATACAAATCAGCTCTTGTTAGACATCAGAGAAGTCACACAGGTGAGAGGCCATTTCCATGTTCTGACTGTGGAAAATGTTTTGCACGGAAATCACATCTTGTTACACATCAGCAAAGTCACACAGGTGAGAAGCCATTTCCATGTTCTGAGTGTGGGAAATGTTTTGGTCGGAAATCACAACTTGTTATACATCAGAGAACTCACACAGGTGAGGGGCCATTTCCATGTTCTGACTGTGGAAAATGTTTTACTTGGAAATCATGTCTTGTTAGACATCAGCAAAGTCACACAGGTGAGAAGCCATTTCCATGTTCTGAGTGTGGGAAATGTTTTGGCCGGAAATCACAACTTGTTATACATCAGAGAACTCACACAGGTGAGAGGCTATTTCCATGTTCTGACTGTGGAAAATGTTTTACTTGGAGATCAAGTCTTGTTACACATCAGCAAAGTCACACAGGTGAGAAGCCATTTCCATGTTCTGAGTGTGGGAAATGTTTTGCCCGGAAATCACATCTTGTTATACATCAGAGAAGTCACACAGGGGAGAAGCCATTTCTATGTTCTGAGTGTGGGAAATGTTTTGCAGTCAAACCAGAGCTTGTTAGACATCAGAGAAGTCACACAGGTGAGAAGCCGTTTCCATGTTCTGAGTGTGGGAAATGTTTTGCAGACAAACCAGGGCTTGTTGGACATCAGAGAAGTCACACAGGTGAGAAGCCATTTTCTTGCTCTGAGTGTGAGAAATGTTTTTCACGGAAATCACATCTTGTTGATCATCAGCGAAGTCACACAGGTGAGAAGCCATTTCCATGTCCTGAGTGTGGGAAATGTTTTGCAGACAAATTACATCTTGTTAGCCATCAGAGAAGTCACACAGGTGAGAAGCCATTTTCTTGCTCTGAGTGTGAGAAATGTTTTGCCCAGAAATCACAACTTGTTAGACATCAGCTAAGTCACACAGGTGAGAGGCCATTTCCATGTTCTGAGTGTGGGAAATGTTTTGCCCTGAAATCAGATCTTGTTAAACATCAGAGAAGTCACACAGGTGAGAAGCCATATTCTTGCTCTGAGTGTGGGAAATGTTTTACACAGAACTCATATCTTGTTATACATCACAGAAGTCACACAGGTGAGAAGCCATTTCCATGTTCTGAGTGTGGGAAATGTTTTGGCCGGAAATCACAACTTGTTATACATCAGAGAACTCACACAGGTGAGAGGCTATTTCCATGTTCTGACTGTGGGAAATGTTTTAGACAGAAATCACATCTTGTTACACACCAGAGAAATCACACAGGTGAGAAGCCATTTTAATCTTCTGGAGTATACTTATTATTGCCATGCGTTGTTCTTCAAGGTTCTTATCCTATGTCCTGTGCTTTTTGCAATATACATGCAACCACTGGGTGAAATAATCAGCTGTCATGCCCTCATCTACCACTGCCTACAGATGGTCTGTCTTTTGTTCTGGGTACTGAGAACCCAGTACCAATCCTAAATGTCTAGCTGAGCTCCAGGTGTGGGTGTTGCCAGCGGGCTGTGACTTAATCCAGGTGAAACAGGTCCTTATGCTAGCTCACCAACAAAGGACAGGGCTACAGCTCAGCTTTGTTACCAACCAGACTTACGCTTGGGGGTTCAGGTTTACATAATGCTGATCCTGTGCAGAATCTTGGTGTCCTGGATGGTAGAGTGACACTTAGACATCAGGTATCTGCCACAATCAGATCCTCATCTGAGGAACATAGTCAGACTCCAGCACTTATTTCCCTCAGAAGATCTACCTACAGTCATACATGCACTTTTATCATCACACATAGACTACTGCAATGTCCTCTACCTGGGTCTCCCAGCAAAAGAATTGCACCGCTTGTAGCTTGTAGAGAATGCAGCAGCCAGGCTGTTACCTAACCAGCCCGTTCCTGCCACATAACACCCATTCTCTACTCCCTTCACCGGCTGCCTGTAAGATGGTGACTCTGGGCCTAATTCAGGTTGGACTACAGTGTGTGATCCAAACGGAATTATTGAGAAAAACTTGCGGACGCATGCGCAGCGCCCGTCCTGCGTATGCACCTGCATTCTCTACAGGGGGCTGTAGGAAATGTGATTGCTTCTTGTTAAACAGGCAGAGGCGGTCACGGGGTGGGGGGTAAAGCTCCATTTCCAGTGAGAAGATGGAGCGTTACAAGTGCGGTGTTGCGAGAAAGGGAGGCGGACAAACGGTCATGTTCACTGTGGCTGCATGGCATCACACGCAGCCATCGCAATCTAGAAGAACGCGGTGGGGATCCTGCAGGCACAGCTAAGCTGGCAGGATGCTTCACTAGTTTCTAAGATGAAGCAGAAATTGTGGAGCGATCGCAATTTCTGCTTCATAAAGGGGGGAGGCGCCGGTCAGCATACTAGGCTGCCTCGCCCTGCGATGGGCGGCCCCCAGCACGCTAGAAAAAGGATTGCTAATTAGCAGCATCTGCTATCCTTACTGACTTACTGTAGGCCCCTATTACATAATCTTACTGACTCTCCCAGCCCTACATGACCAGGGTCAATGTACCAGAAGCAGCTTCTGCCTCCTTACTGACTTACTGTAGGCCCCTATTACACAATCTTACTGACTCTCCCAGCCCTACATGACCAGGGTCCATGTACCAGAAGCAGCTTCTGCCTCCTTACTGACTTACTGTAGGCCCCTATTACACAATCTTACTGACTCTCCCAGCCCTACATGACCAGGGTCCATGTACCAGAAGCAGCTTCTGCCTCCTTACTGACTTACTGTAGGCCCCTATTACATAATCTTACTGACTCTCCCAGCCCTACATGACCAGGGTCCATGTGCCAGAAGCAGCTTCTGCCTCCTTACTGACTTACTGTAGGCCCCTATTACACAATCTTACTGACTCTCCCAGCCCTACATGACCAGGGTCCATGTACCAGAAGCAGCTTCTGCCTCCTTACTGACTTACTGTAGGCCCCTATTACACAATCTTACTGAATCTCCCAGCCCTACATGACCAGGGTCCATGTACCAGAAGCAGCTTCTGCCTCCTTACTGACTTACTGTAGGCCCCTATTACACAATCTTACTGACTCTCCCAGCCCTACATGACCAGGGTCCATGTACCAGAAGCAGCTTCTGCTTCCTTACTGACTTACTGTAGGCCCCTATTACATAATCTTACTGACTCTCCCAGCCCTACATGACCAGGGTCCATGTACCAGAAGCAGCTTCTGCCTCCTTACTGACTTACTGTAGGCCCCTATTACATAATCTTACTGACTCTCCCAGCCCTACATGACCAGGGTCCATGTACCAGAAGCAGCTTCTGCCTCCTTACTGACTTACTGTAGACCCCTATTACACAATCTTACTGACTCTCCCAGCCCTACATGACCAGGGTCCATGTACCAGAAGCAGCTTCTGCCTCCTTACTGACTTACTGTAGGCCCCTATTACATAATCTTACTGACTCTCCCAGCCCTACATGACCGGGGTCCATGTACCAGAAGCAGCTTCTGCCTCCTTACTGACTTACTGTAGGCCCCTATTACATAATCTTACTGACTCTCCCAGCCCTACATGACCGGGGTCCATGTACCAGAAGCAGCTTCTGCCTCCTTACTGACTTACTGTAGGCACCTATTACATAATCTTACTGACTCTCCCAGCCCTACATGACCAGGGTCCATGTACCAGAAACAGCTTCTGCCTCCTTACTGACTTACTGTAGGCCCCTATTACATAATCTTACTGACTCTCCCAGCCCTACATGACCAGGGTCCATGTACCAGAAGCAGCTTCTGCCTCCTTACTGACTTACTGTAGTTCCCTATTACAGAATCTTACTGACTCTCCCAGCCCTACATGACCAGGGTCCATGTACCAGAAGCAGCTTCTGCCTCCTTACTGACTTACTGTAGGCCCCTATTACATAATCTTACTGACTCTCCCAGCCCTACATGACCAGGGTCCATGTACCAGAAGCAGCTTCTGCCTCCTTACTGACTTACTGTAGTCCCCTATTACATAATCTTACTGACTCTCCCAGCCCTACATGACCAGGGTCCATGTACCAGAAGCAGCTTCTGCCTCCTTACTGACTTACTGTAGTCCCCTATTACATAATCTTACTGACTCTCCCAGCCCTACATGACCAGGGTCCATGTACCAGAAGCAGCTTCTGCCTCCTTACTGACTTACTGTAGGCACCTATTACATAATCTTACTGACTCTCCCAGCCCTACATGACCAGGGTCCATGTACCAGAAACAGCTTCTGCCTCCTTACTGACTTACTGTAGGCCCCTATTACACAATCTTACTGAATCTCCCAGCCCTACATGACCAGGGTCCATGTACCAGAAGCAGCTTCTGCCTCCTTACTGACTTACTGTAGGCCCCTATTACACAATCTTACTGAATCTCCCAGCCCTACATGACCAGGGTCCATGTACCAGAAGCAGCTTCTGCCTCCTTACTGACTTACTGTAGGCCCCTATTACACAATCTTACTGACTCTCCCAGCCCTACATGACCAGGGTCCATGTACCAGAAGCAGCTTCTGCCTCCTTACTGACTTACTGTAGGCCCCTATTACATAATCTTACTGACTCTCCCAGCCCTACATGACCGGGGTCCATGTACCAGAAGCTGCTTCTGCCTCCTTACTGACTTACTGTAGGCCCCTATTACATAATCTTACTGACTCTCCCAGCTCTACATGACCAGGGTCCATGTACCAGAAGCAGCTTCTGCCTCCTTACTGACTTACTGTAGGCCCCTATTACACAATCTTACTGACTCTCCCAGCCCTACATGACCAGGGTCCATGTACCAGAAGCAGCTTCTGCCTCCTTACTGACTTACTGTAGGCCCCTATTACATAATCTTACTGACTCTCCCAGCCCTACATGACCAGGGTCCATGTACCAGAAGCAGCTTCTGCCTCCTTACTGACTTACTGTAGGCCCCTATTACATAATCTTACTGACTCTCCCAGCCCTACATGACCAGGGTCCATGTACCAGAAGCAGCTTCTGCCTCCTTACTGACTTACTGTAGGCCCCTATTACATAATCTTACTGACTCTCCCAGCCCTACATGACCAGGGTCCATGTACCAGAAGCAGCTTCTGCCTCCTTACTGACTTACTGTAGGCACCTATTACATAATCTTACTGACTCTCCCAGCCCTACATGACCAGGGTCCATGTACCAGAAGCAGCTTCTGTCTCCTTACTGACTTACTGTAGGCCCCTATTACATAATCTTACTGACTCTCCCAGCCCTACATGACCAGGGTCCATGTACCAGAAGCAGCTTCTGCCTCCTTGCTGACTTACTGTAGGCCCCTATTACATAATCTTACTGACTCTCCCAGCCCTACATGACCAGGGTCCATGTACCAGAAGCAGCTTCTGCCTCCTTACTGACTTACTGTAGTCCCCTATTACATAATCTTACTGACTCTCCCAGCCCTACATGACCAGGGTCCATGTACCAGAAGCAGCTTCTGCCTCCTTACTGACTTACTGTAGTCCCCTATTACATAATCTTACTGACTCTCCCAGCCCTACATGACCAGGGTCCATGTACCAGAAGCAGCTTCTGCCTCCTTACTGACTTACTGTAGGCCCCTATTACATAATCTTACTGACTCTCCCAGCCCTACATGACCAGGGTCCATGTACCAGAAGCAGCTTCTGCCTCCTTACTGACTTACTGTAGGCCCCTATTACATAATCTTACTGACTCTTCCAGCCCTACATGTCCAGGGTCCATGTTACCAGAAGCAGCTTCTGCCTCCTTACTGACTTACTGTAGGGCCCTATTACATAATCTTACTGACTCTCCCAGCCCTACATGACCAGGGTCCATGTACCAGAAGCAGCTTCTGCCTCCTTACTGACTTACTGTAGGCACCTATTACATAATCTTACTGACTCTCCCAGCCCTACATGACCAGGGTCCATGTACCAGAAACAGCTTCTGCCTCCTTACTGACTTACTGTAGGCCCCTATTACATAATCTTACTGACTCTCCAAGCCCTACATGACCAGGGTCCATGTACCAGAAGCAGCTTCTGCCTCCTTACTGACTTACTGTAGTTCCCTATTACAGAATCTTACTGACTCTCCCAGCCCTACATGACCAGGGTCCATGTACCAGAAGCAGCTTATGCCTCCGTACTGACTTACTGTAGGCCCCTATTACATAATCTTACTGACTCTCCCAGCCCTACATGACCAGGGTCCATGTACCAGAAGCAGCTTCTGCCTCCGTACTGACTTACTGTAGGCCCCTATTACATAATCTTACTGACTCTCCCAGCCCTACATGACCAGGGTCCATGTACCAGAAGCAGCTTCTGCCTCCTTACTGACTTACTGTAGTCCCCTATTACATAATCTTACTGACTCTCCCAGCCCTACATGACCAGGGTCCATGTACCAGAAGCAGCTTCTGCCTCCTTACTGACTTACTGTAGGCCCCTATTACATAATCTTACTGACTCTCCCAGCCCTACATGACCAGGGTCCATGTACCAGAAGCAGCTTCTGCCTCCGTACTGACTTACTGTAGGCCCCTATTACATAATCTTACTGACTCTCCCAGCCCTACATGACCAGGGTCCATGTACCAGAAGCAGCTTCTGCCTCTGTACTGCCCTGGTTACTTCCATCTGTTGATGAAGGACTGTTAGTACCATGGAGGGAGACAGGTGGGTAGCAGTAGTGGTGGGGAGATGGTGGATGGCAGTAGGGGGGGACAGGGTGGGTGGCAGTAATGGGGGGGAGATGTTGGTGGGAGACGGGGTGGGTGGCAGGTGTGGGGGGAGACAGGGCGTTGGCCGTAGTGGGGGAACACAGGGCAGATGGCAGTAGTGGCGGGAGACATTGTGGGTGGCAGTAGTGGGGGGAGACAGGGCAGATGGCCGCAGTACAGTACCAGGGGATGCTGGAGGCAGTAAAGAGGTGTATGGGTCCTGCACAGAATCAGCTGATAATTAGACTTAATGATGATTATGCTTCCTTATTTCTAATGAATCCCTTGTATGTGTTACTGTTATTTGCTGTGTCAGCCTTTATGTGTGTTCTGTGTAATAATCCTGAAAGTAGTGCTGCTGCCGATCTCATATCATTTGTAGTAACTTGGAAAAGATGAGATATGTGGTGCACTCTGGAAGCTTATAGGGGGTTACTCAGAGATGACCGCAGGTGTGATATCACGCAGCCCCTGGAAAATGGTCCCGGCCCGCCCGCTTTCGCCCCTCAGGGATGCCGCCACAATGTGTGTGTCTGCGCGGCCGCTGCGCATGTGCATTTCGCCACCACAAGCAAACTGCTGAGTAAAGTATTTTTTAAGTTTAAAATATAGACAAAAATATGTGAATTAAAGATATGAAATAAAGTAGTTTAAAATCAAAAGATTTCCGGTGTGATTTTGGCTGTGTCCGATTTTGACAAATCATTTGAATAGTGGGATGATATTACGGGAGGGAAGGGGGGGTCTCTTTCTGTGTAAAGAAATGGTTTTATTTGTTAGTTTTAAATTAATTATGTCTGTTCAAATGTTGTTTTTTAACTTGTAGGTGAATTAGGGTTGTTGTATTTGGAAAAATAAACTTACCTGACCCTTGCCTGGAGATGTCCATGTATGAAGGTATGGGAGATACCTGCTGCAGTCCCTTCTACTTACATTTGGGAGGTCCGGTTGTTTTGAGGGAATTAGTAGCAAATAGTAAATGATACATTTGCTCCATAACGTCTCGCTGACACTCTGATTCTACACAAAATGACATTTGCATTAACAACCATTAATTAAACAAGAAAAACAGTTTTTAAAAAAAACTTTATATATATATAAAAAAATAGAAGAAAATCACCAATTCTGGTCTGGATTCAGTGACTCTATCATGAGAACAAGTGTCTTTTTAGCAAGGACTATGCCAACAGTAACCAGGCGTATCCCACAGAATATCAGTGCTGCCACCATACATTGGGTATAGAAGATAAAGGGCAGATTTCTGAACAGTGCTTTTATAAGGAACATAAGAAGTGCATAGATCACAATGATCAGAAGTCCAGGACAATGAGGTCAAGAATCCAACACTGGTACTAATTACATATTTACATATTCATCACAGATAACGAAATGCATACCAACACGTTCAACAAACCAGTGGACGTCCGTAGCTTCATACTAACCTCCAGCTGCCACCACCCAAACTGGTTGAACAGTATCCCAGTAGGCCAATTCAAAAGACTCAGGAGGAACTGCTCCAGAGTCAGCGATTATGAGACACAAGGACAAGAACTAAGTTTAAAATTTAGAGAGAAACAGTACGATACAGAAAAGGTACAGACAGCATATACCATGGGTAAGGGAAATGATAGACCTCCCCCCTACAATACAAAAAGAGACCAGAACAGAAAACAGACAAAGAGATCCCTTTCATAACACAATACACAAAACAAGCAAATCAGATTAAAAAGATCATAAACAAACATTGGCCGATACTTCAAGATGACACACTAGCAGATATCATACCTCCAAAACCAAAAGTAGTGTTCCTGAAAGCACCAGACATTAAGAAGAAGCTGGTACACAGCCACGTACCACCAAAACACAAACTACTATAGATGGAACACATAAGAAGGGGACTTCTACCACTAAGGGACCTGCATGGGCTGCAACACAACAAAAGCTAGAAGCACCACACCTACCCAAACAGTAATGTCTGTTTCACATTCCACAACATGTAACACACAGGACAACTTACCATGCCACAGCAAGGGCATCATATATATGTTAGAATGTCCCTGTCCGCAACAATACATAGGAAGGTGTTAGGGTCTCCTGCCCTGTGCTGCCACGTCGTCATGGCAACCGGGAGACAAGTGCTAGTGGAGTAACCTGAGCGCAGCTGATACTCCGGTTCGGGTCTTTTGCTGTGCAGTGGTTATAGGCTCTGTGCACGGCAGGGGATCCGGTGCTGGTTTTTGTGCTCACAGTCTGTGAGGTCTGAGTGGGGCGTGGACAGCACCTGCTTTATAAGGCCTCTTTTCAGGGTAAGCAGATGCTGCTGAATCTTTGTTGGTTAGTCAGTTCATGAAAGTTAGCCAGTACTGTGTAGCTTTGTATTTGTTTGTTGCTTACTGCAAATAGGCCTGGGGATTTGGTATTACACTCTGCCAATCCAGACCTAGCAGTAAGACTGGAGTCAGTCGTTTAGCTTGCTGGGGTTCTGTTACTACTCTGTGAACTTAGCAAGTTTGCGGCTGTATTCTAAGACTTGCCTGTCTAATCCTGTCTCACTGTGCTAGGTGTCAGGGGTCAGTTTAGTGGCAGTAAGCTAAAACCTGTGCACTGCAAGTGAGAATTAGGATTGTGGAGACTCTCCTTGTGTCTATCATTCCATCTCTGACCAAGGAGTTTACTGCCACACCCGTTGGTAACCCTTTAGGGTTTTGCTGTTGCCCTTAGCAACAGCATTTCGGGTTCTCTACGTATTAAAACACAACATCTTGCTTTTTCCATCTGAGCAGTTCTAATACAAGGGAGATACCCAGTTCCTTAGCCTCTGGGCTTCTCTGTTCACTTTGTGTGTATTTTGTTACCCTATCACCTTCTGTGTACGTTATGTCATATTCCCCAGTTTGTCTGTGAGTCCATTTGTTTTGCATAACAGTTCAAACACCAGTACATTCCTGCAGACACTGGAGTGCATAACAGTTCTGACACCAGTACTTTCCTGCAGGCACTGGTGTGCATAACATATTCAGCAGCCTAATACTCCTGTTGAAATTTTGTGGGAATATGGAGCATACCCCTCAAAATACGTTGCAACAGGTGGTCGATCAGGTGCAGGTCCTGACTCGACAATTTAATGATTTGTCCATTAAAATGCACACCTCCCAGGCTGCTGGCGGAGCTCCCGCAGCAGCAGCACCTGCAGGGGTTAAGGAGCCGAAAGTAAATCTCCCGGATCGTTTTTCTGGAGATCGCTCGCAGTTCTTTTGTTTCAAGGAGAGCTGCAAGCTATACTTCCGGCTTAGGCCTCAGTCTTCTGGGTCGGAGATTCAGCGGGTGGGCATAGTGATTTCCTTGCTACAAGGAGACCCACAGGTCTGGGCATATGGGTTGCAGCCTGACTGTCCGTCGCTTAAAAGTGTTGATGCTTTTTTTACGGCACTGGGCATGTTGTATGATGACCCTGACAAGACGGCCTCAGCCGAGGCTCAGATTTCGATCCTTAAGCAAGGGCGAAGGCCAGTTGAGGTTTACTGTACGGAGTTTCGGAGGTTGGCCCATGATACCCAGTGGAATGACCCAGCCCTGAGACACCAGTACCGAAGAGGTCTTTCTAACCAGATAAAGGACCAACTGGTATAATATCCCTTGCCTGATAGCTTGGATCAGCTCATGCAGTTATCCATCCGGGTGGATAGACGGCTGAGAGAGCGTAGGCTTGAAAGGGAGACTGAGATTTCCTTCCTTCCCAAGGGAACCTCAGACTCTGAGGAATTTTCTGAGGAGCTTATGCAGATCGGGGCTACCCGCCTCTCCTCGCGTGAGAAGACGCGGAGGAGACAGCAGGGGTTGTGTTTGTACTGTGGGAATAAAGGTCATGTAGTAGTATCATGCCCAGAAAAGCCGGAAAACTTCAGGGCCTGAGGGTGATGGGAAATATCCTGTCAGGCCAGAAGTCAGAATTTCCCAAGAAGACTTTTATCATTCCGGTGACCTTGAATATCCTCGGTCAAACTGTCAAGACTGAGGCCTTTGTGGACAGTGGGGCCGACGGGGTTTTTATGGACCGCCAATTCGCCCTGAAACACTCTGTTCCCTTAGTACCCTTGGCATCAGAAATTGAGATTTGTGGGTTAAACGGGGAACCATTATCCCAAGGTAAAATTACCTCTTGCACTAGCCAGATTTCTTTGTTTATTGGAGCCACACACTCTGAAAAATTGTCCTTTTATGTGACTGTCTGTACTTTTGCCCCATTGGTGTTGGGGTTACCCTGGTTAAGGGCCCACAATCCTTAATTTGACTGGGTCTCTGGGGAGATTCTTAGTTGGGGTACTGATTGTTTCAGGAGTTGCTTGAGCCTTCCAGTCAGGCTCTCGCAGCTAAGTTTGCCAGGATTGCCAGGGTGTTATGCAGATTTTGCGGACGTGTTCTCCAAAAAAGTCGCAGAGGTACTACCTCCCCATCGCCCCTATGACTGTGCCATTGATATGTTGCCAAATGCTAAGCTTCCCAAGAGCAGGTTGTACTCCCTGTCACGTGCTGAGACTCAGGCTATGGCAGAGTACATTCAGGAGAACTTGGCTAAGGGATTTATCAGACCTTCACAGTCTCCAGTTGGGTCGGGGTTCTTCTTCGTGGGTAAAAAGGACGGTTCGTTGCGACCCTGCATCGACTTCAGGGAATTGAACCGTATCACGATTAAAAACTCATACCCACTGCCTCTCATTTCGGTCTTGTTTGACCAGCTTCGTACTGCCACCATTTTTTCTAAGATTGACCTACGCGGTGCGTACAATCTAATCCGAATAAGAGAGGGGGATGAATGGAAGACTGCCTTTAATACCCACTCAGGGCATTATGAATATTTGGTGATGCCTTTTGGGCTCTGTAATGCCCCGGCAGTCTTCCAGGATTTCATGAATGATGTGCTCAGGGAATATTTGGATAGATTCTTAGTTGTATACTTAGATGACATCCTAATCTTCTCCCATTCCCTGGAGGAACATCGGAAGCATGTACGCTTAGTCCTCCAGAAACTCAGAGACCACCGGCTTGGGGCGAAGCTGGAGAAGTGCGAATTTGAAGTTCAGCAAATCGCATTTCTAGGATATATTATCTCTCCAGAAGGTTTCCAAATGGAGGGTTCCAAGGTACAGGCAGTCCTGGATTGGGTGCAGCCCACTAGTTTGAAGGTGCTTCAGCGTTTCCTGGGCTTTGCGAATTTTTATAGACGATTTATCGCTGGATTTTCGTCTATAGTGGCGCCCTTGGTGGCACTCACTAAGAAAGGGGCGGATGTTGCTCACTGGTCTTGTGAGGCATTTGTTTCGGCCAAGGTGCTGCGACACCCAGATCCAGAGCGTCCTTTTGTGGTGGAGGTGGATGCCTCTGAGATGGGTATTGGGGCAGTGCTTTCTCAGATGGGAGTGTCTGATAATCGCCTTCATCCCTGTGCTTACTTTTCCCGTAAATTTTCGCCTGCCGAGATGAATTATGACGTGGGTAACCGGGAATTGTTGGTTATTAAGGATGCACTCGAGGAGTGGAGACACTGGCTTGAGGGGGCTAAGTTTGTGGTCTCAATTCTCACTGACCATAAGAATCTGGCATATTTAGAGTCAGCGAAGCGTCTCAATGCCAGGCAGGCACGATGGGCTTTGTTTTTTGCTCGCTTTCCTTTTTTACAACATATCGCCCTGGGTCAAAAAACATCAAGGCTGATGCGCTCTCGCGGAGTTTTGCTCCAATCCAGGAGACCACCGAGGAGCCGTTGCCCATTGTTTTCCCATCATGTATTAAAGTGGGCATTACCCAGGACCTCTCATCATTAGTCCTTAGAGCACAGGAGCAGGCTCCTCCAGACCTTCTGGTAGGTCTTTTGTTTGTGCCTCCTAGGTTAAGACAGCGAGTGTTCCTGGAATTCCATGCCAAGAAGTCGGCAGGTCACCCGGGTATTGCCAGAACTCGGGAGTTGCTATCTAGGGCGGTGTGGTGGCCCTCGGTGGCTAAGGATGTGGATCAGTGGGTTCGGGCATGTGACATCTGTGCCCGAAATAAGACTCCTAGAGGGGTTCCTGTTGGCCCATTACATCCACTCTCTATCCCATCTAAGCCATGGACCCACATTTCAATGGATTTTGTGGTGGACTTGCCCAAATCCTCGGGGATGACAGCCATCTGGGTTGTCGTTGACAGGTTTTCGAAGATGGCGCACTTCGTTCCACTGGTTGGGCTGCCATCAGCCAGACGCCTGTCTGAATTATTTATGCTGCATGTTGTGCGTCTCCACGGGTTGCCACTTGATGTGGTCTCTGACCGCGGATCCCAGTTTGTGGCCAAATTCTGGAGGGCATTTTGTTCCGATCTCCAGATTTCTGTCAGCTTGTCGTCAGGCTACCATCCGCAGTCTAATGGGCAGACTGAAAGGGTGAACCAGTCCTTGGAGCAGTTCCTCAGGTGTTATGTCTCCAAGTGTCAGACTGACTGGGTTGCTCATCTGTCCATGGCGGAGTTTGCCTATAACAACGCGGCTCACTCTGCTACAGGGATCTCTCCCTTCCTTTGTGTGTATGGGCATCATCCTAAGGCCAATTTTTTTGACCCCCTGGACTCCACGCCTGGTGGTTCCTCTGTGGTTTCGGTCCTTAGAGGTATTTGGCGGAAAGTGAAGAAAGCCCTTGTGTCTGTGTCATTAGTGACCAAAAGGGTTTTTGATAAGCGGAAAAGACCCTGCAGCTTCAAATTAGGAGACTTCGTCTGGTTGTCTACCAAGAATTTGAAGTTGAGACAGCCATCTCATAAGTTAGGGCCCCGGTTCATCGGCCCTTATAAGATCACCAGGGTTATCAATCCGGTGGCATTTCAGTTAGATCTGCCCCGTTCTTTGGGTATCAATAAAACATTTCATTGTTCCCTTTTAAAACGGGCGATTAGTAATCCTTCTTCCAGTGGAAGACCTTCCCCTCTTCTGATACGTGGCCAGAGGGAGTTTGTTGTTGAAAGGATTCTTGACTCCAAGGTGGTTCGGGGTCGGCTGTCATTTTTGGTGCACTGGAAGGGGTATGGCCCGGAGGAGCGGTCGTGGGTGCGCAGTTGTGATCTTCATGCCCCCAGACTGATACGCTCTTTCTTCTCGCAGTTCCCCGATAAACCCGGTGGTAGGGGTTCTTTGACCCCTCGTCAGAGGGGGGGTACTGTTAGGGTCTCCTGCCCTGTGCTGCCACGTCGTCATGGCAACCGGGAGACGAGTGCTAGTGGAGTAACCTGAGCGCAGCTGATACTCCGGTTCGGGTCTTTTGCTGTGCAGTGGTTATAGGCTCTGTGCACGGCAGGGGATCCGGTGCTGGTTTTTGTGCTCACAGTCTGTGAGGTCTGAGTGGGGCGTGGACAGCATCTGCTTTATAAGGCCTCTTTTCAGGGTAAGCAGATGCTGCTGAATCTTTGTTGGTTAGTCAGTTCATGAAAGTTAGCCAGTACTGTGTAGCTTTGTATTTGTTTGTTGCTTACTGCAAATAGGCCTGGGGATTTGGTATTACACTCTGCCAATCCAGACCTAGCAGTAAGACTGGAGTCAGTCGTTTAGCTTGCTGGGGTTCTGTTACTACTCTGTGAACTTAGCAAGTTTGCGGCTGTATTCTAAGACTTGCCTGTCTAATCCTGTCTCACTGTGCTAGGTGTCAGGGGTCAGTTTAGTGGCAGTAAGCTAAAACCTGTGCACTGCAAGTGAGAATTAGGATTGTGGAGACTCTCCTTGTGTCTATCATTCCATCTCTGACCAAGGAGTTTACTGCCACACCCGTTGGTAACCCTTTAGGGTTTTGCTGTTGCCCTTAGCAACAGCATTTCGGGTTCTCTACGTATTAAAACACAACATCTTGATTTTTCCATCTGAGCAGTTCTAATACAAGGGAGATACCCAGTTCCTTAGCCTCTGGGCTTCTCTGTTCACTTTGTGTGTATTTTGTTACCCTATCACCTTCTGTGTACGTTATGTCATATTCCCCAGTTTGTCTGTGAGTCCATTTGTTTTGCATAACAGTTCAAACACCAGTACATTCCTGCAGACACTGGAGTGCATAACAGTTCTGACACCAGTACTTTCCTGCAGGCACTGGTGTGCATAACAGAAGGACTATACAGCCACTCAAAATGAGAATAAATGAACACATACGGAATATAAAAAAAAGATTTGGAAGAACATCCACTTTCCTTACATTACAAAGAACATCATGAATCAAATCCCAAACTACTCAAGGTCACAGGACTGAAGGAGGTTAAGAAAACCTGGAGAGGGGGTGACTACATACACACCATCAACAGGGAGGACCTGCGTATGATAATCCACATGGTGACCCAAACACCCAAAGGCCTCAACCAGGACAATGAAGTACGATCCATAATTTGTATATGAAGATAATATCTTTACATCCTGGGATCAAACACTCTCTAAGCCCACTAGTATCCCAGTAACTATATATATAACACCCAGGTAACATCTTTCTGATAGGAATAATACATTATACAGAATACAGGCACAAGATGAGACTATTTTATTCCATTCACACTTATTGGAGGAACATAATATAGTCTTCTGTTACATAGTCACATGCAATGTTCAACCCAGACTGCAAGAACAGCGGGGATTTATGTGTAACATGTGACATCTAGTAGCAAACAGATTAAGTCATTTACTTGTATCAAGAAATGTTACTTTTATCAAGAAATCTACAACATTAGACACCGAGGGGCGATAGCGCAGGGAGGATAATAAACCAACCTTATCCCAAGTGTTATCTCACGCACCTCAACAAGAGATTTGTCATTTGTGAATGAGGTAGTATCAAGAACCAGACGCTTGTAGATCTTCTTTTGATCCTCCTTCATCAGTCACATTTCCACCATGATGTAATTGCCAAACGATTGCTCCAAGTCCGGGGGCCTATTAAGAACCTCCTTGGCGAGAGTAAAAAAAACTGTTGTGAGCTGGGCGGGGCAGAAGTGGGTTTCCGGATGACCTCCGCTGTTTCGGGGGTCATGGCTGTGGGGTTGGGTCGTCCACTTCAGTTGTCTCGCTCATGGAAGGCTTCACTTCCAGCTCCGGTGTAATATCCAGCAATATAAAGCAAAAATTAACTCCATGTAAAAATGTGTGGGTACAATACAATAAAAATGTGTATGTACTTACCAGATCCAGAATCTCCGATGCCTCCTCTTCCACAAGAGTGGGAGAATCCGGATCCAGATTACACTGTGACCTTATCCTTGTCTCTTGCTCCAAAGTGGTTTTCATGAGGTCATAATACCACAGCGTTGGCTTGTAAACCTCATCCGTCCCGTCTCCTGAACATTGTGAATACATGTACTTCTTGTAATCCTACAAAAACACTGTTAGCTGTTCCTGGCTCTACTGTATCTGATCATCTGGTCATATGCCCGATTCCTCTGTGTCCTCTTGGCATAGTCCACGCTTATTACACACCACAGGCACTCGTTCTCGTGATACAATTCAATTAATCCAGACTAGAATTTGCGATATTTCTCTGCTGATATATTTGTGGGAAAAATATTACACACAAGTTAACTACAAAGTACTAGTGTAATGTACACACCTGTGTCATACAACCTGTATAGTAACGCACTGTTAGGATCTCCTGCTCTGTGCTGCCACATCGCCATGGCAACCGGGAGGCAAGTGTTAGCGAAGTAACCTGAGCGCAGCTGATACTCCGGTCCGGGTTTTTACTGTGCAGTGGTTACAGGCTCTGCACGGCAGGGAATCCGCGCTGGTTTTGTGCTCACAGTCTGTGAGGTCTGAGTGGGGCGTGGACAGCACCTGCTATATAAACCATCTTCTCAGGCTAGGCAGGTGCTGCTGAATCTTTGTTTGTTAGTCAGTTCCAGAGAGTTCGCTAGTGCTGTGTTACTTTGTATTTACTTGTTGCTTACTACAAATAGGCCTTGGGATTCGGTACATCATTCTGCCAATCCGGACCTAGCAGTAAGACTGGAGTCAGTTGTTTAACCTGCTGGGGTTCTTTTGCTATTCTGTGATCCCAGCAGATTTGCGGCTGTACTCTCAGACCTGCCTGCCTCTCTCACTGTGCAGGGCGTCCAGGTGTCAGTTTAGTGGCAGTAAGCTGAACCTGTGCCCTGCAAGTGGGGGTTAGGATTGTGGATACTGTCCTTGTGTCTATACTTCTATCTCTGACCAAGGAGTTTATTTCCACACCCGTTGGTAACCCTTTAGGGTTCCTTCTGTTGCTCTTAGCAACATCATTTCGGGTGCTCCACATGTTAAATCACTACATCTCGCCTCATTGTCCGCTCTATTCCATCTGAGCATTCCTGACACTAGGGAGACACCCAATTCCTGAGCCTTCAAGCTTCTTTGTTCACTTTGTGTTTATTAGTTATTCCATCACCTTCTGTGTATGTTATGTTATACTCCCATGTCTGTCTGTGAGTTCGTTTGCTTTGCATCCCTCTCTGTTCATACACCGGTATACTCCTGTCAGCACTGGTGTGCTTAACACGCACAAACAGCATGAGCTTCCAGCTGAAAAATAGAAACTTATCTCCAGCACCGTTACACATTATTACACATCATAATGCCCAATATACATTATTACACACCGTTATGCACATTACACATTATTACACACTGTTATGCCCATTACACATTATTACACACTGTATTGCCCATTACACATTATTACACACCGTTATGCCCATTACACATTATTACACACCGTTATGCCCATTACACATTATCACACACCGTTATGCCCATTACACATTATTACACACTGTATTGCCCATTACACATTATTACACACTGTAATGCCCATTACACATTATTGCACACTGTAATGTCCATTACACATTATTACACATCTGTTATGCCCATTACACATTATTACACACTGTAATGCCCATTACACAATATTACACACCGTAATGCCCATTACACATTATTACACACCGTAATGCTTATTACACATTATTACACACCGTAATGCCCATTACACATTATTACACAGCGTGATGCCCATTACACATTATTGCACACCGTAATGCCCATTACACATTATTACACAGCGTAATGTTTATTACACATTATTATTAGATATGAGCGGGTTTGGATCCCTGAGAACTGAACCCCCCGAACTTCACGCTCTGAGCCTGGATCCGAGTCTGGCTCGGGACTTCCAGCCAAACTTGGAAACCAGAATGAGGCAAAACATCATCATCCCGCTGTCAGATTCTCGCGGGATTTGGATTCCATATAAACATCCACATGTCTCTGCCATTTTCACTCCAGACTTGGAGAGTGAGGGAGACAGACCTCTGTCTCTCTCTGTGGGTGGTGGCATTGGGTGGGGTTAGTGTGTGCTCTGTAGGGGTGCTGCTGCAGTCACTGTGGTGTACCTGTGCAGTGCTAGGAGTGCTGTCCTGTCACTGGTGTTTCATGTGCTGCAGCTGTACATGGGGGTTGCTGTCCTGGCTGTCACTGTGTTGTACAGGGTGCAGGGGCACTGTCCTCCTGTATGCTGGAAAATATAGGGGTGCTGCTGGCCCAGTATGTTATAAAAATTCAGGGGTGCAGTTGTTAAAAATTAAATGCACACTGCTGTATGCTGTAAAATATAGGGGTGCTATAAAAATAAAGGGGCACTGTTCTGTGTGCTGTAATAATAAAGGGTGCTGTCCTGTGAAATGGAGAACAATTTTGAGGAAAAAATAGTGGAAGATCAGGAACCACTTCCAGCTCCTAGTACTAGAGCTGAAGCTGCTGCTGCCACCAGTCATGACATTGCCGATTTCATTCCATCAATGTCGTCTGCTAAGGCCGATGCCCAATGTCATAGAGGGCGTGTAAAATCCGAGAAGCAAAAATTAATAATCAGAAAAAAAAGAAATTATCTGACGAAAAACATAAAATTGGCAATATGCCAATCACGACACGAAGTGGCAAGGAAAGGCTAAGGCCTTGGCCTATGTTCATGACTGGTGGCTCAGCTCCTCATGAGGATGGAAGCCCTCCTCTCTCTTAAAAAATGTAAAAAATGAAGCTTGTTAAAGCACAGGAAAATACAACTGTGCGTTCAGAGATATCACAAATCCCCAAGGAGAGTCCAAGTGTGTCCGCAGTTGTGATGTCTAGGACTGAACTTCCCAAGACTATATGGAAAGAGGAGGCTCCTACGACCATTTGCACGCCCCCTGCAAGTGCTGGTAGGAGCACTGCCAGTCCAGTTGCTGATATTGAGATTGAGGATAACACTGTAGACGTACACCAGGATGAGGAGGATGTAGGTGTAGCTGGCTCTGAAGAGGTGTCAGGGACCACTGTTTTTGTCAATCCGTTAACCCTGGACCAACCGAAGGTGTAGGTGCTGGAGTAAGGTGAAAACAGGGAGAACGATGAAAGTTCAGTTTCATATATTTATTTCAGGAGAATAATTCCAATAATGAGTTAAATGACAATCAGGAGTCACCGAATGTAAACTGATGTACTACAATGAATGGTATAATAATAAGTAGGAACAGTATTATAGATGCATAGAAGAAATGTTCATACAACTGAATTCAAACAGGCTTGAGAATGAATGAAGAATTGTCCAAATGAAGCAATGATTGGTCCCAAACTGTAAGGAGTGTTAACTGGATATTGTAGACATAAATGAATAACTGTAGAGACTTGTACTGAAGCTTAAAGGTTAAACTGGAAGGCTGTGAAGAATTGTCCTTGAATGAAGCAACAATGATGATACAATACTGAAAAGAATACTTGCAGGCTGTGAAGATAATACTTGAAGCACTGTGAAGCTGCAGCAGACGACAATGGTGAAGAATGAGTTAAACTGGATGATGAGAGAACTAGGATCAGGATTAGGTAGAAACGTCCACAGACTGTATGAGTGATGCAGGCAGTCACGGAACAAACAGGGAAACTTCTCACAGGACTCCGGGAATCCACTTGTTGCCACTTGGAGAGCGATTTACTGACAGCACAGCAGGGAGCTGGTGGATCTCTTGTGGTGAAGGCTGCAGGCAGACCCCTGGGAGCGGAGGCGATATCAGGACCACTGGTACCACACAGGATATCACAGAGAGAGCACAGAGCTAGGGCATAGAGTACATACAACAAAGCACTGGCTCAGAGTAACATAATCCCAGCCTACTTAAAGGCAGCACAAGCACAGGATTGGCTAACACTTACCCACAGGTGTTTCACAAGTGCTCATAGGTACTCATTTGGTCTCCAACATGGCCACCTCCTATACTGCAGACACACAGTGGAGCATTCGGTCCCCGCACTCCCAGCTCCCAGAACCTACATCAGCTCTGCTGCTGACCACACCGCATCCCCACACAGCCACACAGCACTGGGAGCAACCGTGCTGGCAACGGACAGACCCCAGAACCCACAGTGGTGAATGATCGGTTCGTGACAGGAGGAAGTTGACGATGAGGATTCTGAGGGTGATGTGGTTTGTTTGAATAAGGCACCAGTGGAAACAGTTGTTGTCCGTGGGATGAGAAAACCCATTATCATACCTGGGCAAAATACCAAAAAAGCCACCTCTTCGGTGTGGAATAATTTCTCCACAAATACGGAAAACAGGTGTCATGCCAAGTGTTGCCTTTGTCAATCCGTAATAAGTAGGGGCAAGTATTTTAACCACCTAGGAACACCCGTATACATCACCTGCAGCACATTCATCAGAAGTCATTGTCAAGTTCAGAAACTTTGGGTAAGAGCATAAGTAGTCCACTGACCCCTAAATCCCTTCTTCCTGTTGTACCCAAGCTCCTGCAAGCCACACCACCAACTCACTCAATGTCAATTTCCTCCTTAGTCAGGAACGTCAGTGTTTCTGCAGGCCATGTCATTGGGATGACTGACGAGTCCTCTCCTAATCGGGATTCTTACAGAGGATCCTTGGGTGGTACGCCTACTGCTGCCGCTGCTGCTGGGAGTCGATCGTCATCCCAGAGGGGAAGTCGAAGGACCACTTGTACTGCTTCAACTAAGCAATTGACTGTCCAACAGTCCTTTGCAAGGAAGATTAAATATGACAGCAATCACCCTGTTATAAAGCAGATAACTGAGGTCATAACAACTATGCTGGTGGTAGACATGCATCCAGTATCCGCCATTAGTGAAGTGGGATTTAGACAGCTGATGACATTCTGTGTCCCCTGTACCAAATCCTGTCTAGATTCCACTTCACTAGGCAAGCGATTCCCGGACTGTACAGGGACATTAAGAAAAGTGTCCTCAGTGTCCTTAAAAATGAGGTTGCATGGTGGCTTGTGGCCTGAACTGAAAGGAAGTGTCCCAGGGGAGCTCCTGCTGAAAAAGCCCTCTTGGACCCCTTTACATTGAAGCCGGGGCCTAAATTTGGGAGCCCTCCGCCCGCCCTCCGACGACCGCCAGGCGCCGCACAACGCTTTTCGACCTACCCCACTGCAGACATCCTACCTGGGAGCCTTTACTGAGCAAACGAGGTGGCGGTGGGAGCCCCTGGAGCCGTGGTGTGCTGGCTGAGCCGGGCCGAGCCGCGGGGATCCGGTGGCGGCGGCCATTTTGGTTGTGGCGAAGTGTGAAGTGCGGGCGCAGCGCTCGTACGAGCGGCCTGTTAGTGGCCTGTGCTTGCCGGAGGGACCTTGCTGGAGTCGGTGGGGGCATGGGCTGGCCTCTGATCCTGCTGATCGTTGACAGAGGTAGACGGCGCAGGGACTCCTGGAGCTGACGGCGGCCATCTTGGAGGTGGCAGGGCAGGCTCCTTTGAATTGTGCTGCTCCTGAGGTGCTTGCTGGACAGCAGGCTCTATATTACAGTGAGACACTGCATCATCCCTTGAGCTCTCTACAGATAACCACCTGCAAGCACTGCACTGAGGCTTCCTACCCCATATTTCTCTCTTTTTGCATGTACAGTGCATTCTCTCAGATTTAACCCTCAAAGCCCCCTGCTGTTAACTCTTATATTGCACCTCACCTACTCCCGACACGGTGTGTAGTGATTCAGGACGCTCTCCTGTGGATTCCTTTCTTAGTTTTAACGAAATGTTGGGACCTAGGTCCTTTCGAATGATGTGAAAACATGAATGCCTGACCACCCCCCTACCCAATTCAACTGATGAGCACGTAACACCCTGGCAGACCTTTATTGTAATCTATCCCTAAGCTGGCACTTCTATTTCACCAGATATTATGAGCAGAGCGAACACCCTAGCAAAGGAAACAGGAGCCTCGCAAGATATTTCACACTTTTTGCGCCAGGAAAAAACGGCTGAAAATTTGTCTCTGTCTTCGCTATTGTCCTCCCCTAACATGGATCCGAAAGATTCACCCTCAACCAAATAGGATATTCAATCCCTTCAGAGTATGATATTGGACCTTAAAAATTCCTTCACCACCGCTCTCCAATCAGCGATCAGTGAGCTGAAGACCGACTTGGCAGCCTTGGACTCTCGCACCAGCTCACTGGAATCACGGGTGGAAAACCAACGGGAATTCCACAAACAAGTGGGCGAGGACATGAGCTACCTATCTGGCGAGTTGGAATTCCTTAAAGATAAAGTTGAGGATAGCGAAAATCGCGAGAGGCGGAATAACTTACGCATTCGCTATGTCCCTGAATCCATTTCGGCCTCCGAACTGGAACCATACCTCAAACGATTGTTTCTGTATTTAGTCCCATCGCTCTCGGAATCTGCCATCCTGATAGAGAGAGCCCACCGCACCCTGCGGCCTAAACCAAGGGACTCTGATCCTCCCCGTGATGTTATTCTTCGGTTTTTGTCATTCAAGACTAAGAACAGCATTACCACGGCATGCAGGAATTCGACTTCAACTCTATTCGAAGAATCACGGATCCAGATTTACCAGGATTTGTCACCAGTGACTATTGCTAAACGGCGTGACCTACGTTCTGTTACCTCTACACTGCGCGACAACGGTTACAAGTATCGTTGGGGTTTTCCTTTTCGTCTGATTGTGGAGATTGATGGCAAAGCTCATATCGTCCGCTCCCCTGAAGACGGAGACAAACTACAACTGTCTCCTACTACTACTTCTCAGAAGTGAAGACCCTTCTGTTTCAATTTATGTTTACATTTGAGTTTTGATACCGTATAGTTTAACTAATCTTTTTCATATTCTTACTCAAGTGTTGTGCTGCCTCCATTTTAGATGCTGTTTCAGATATGACTGCTCCTTTACTTAACTTCTGCACAGTTCTTATTGGCTGGATATATGTACTTCTTGTGTTGTTGTACTTTTATCTTGCAGTCCTGACCGGTGGACCGGATACACTGCCCTATAAATGGGCCTTAAGATTGATCCCTGCCCCGATACCCAGGGACCTGTCTCTAGTTACCGGTCAGCTCAGCGACAATGCCATTGCTCTGATATTATTACTACTTTGAGACTGTCTTATGTCTAATATCTGGTTATCTTTTTTTTTCATCTGGTTCTCTCTGTATTGGACTGTCCTGCCTCTACTATAGGTTCCTCTATGGTGCTGGACGGCCCATTCTCTCTATTTACGATTAGTTTTGGGTGGGGGGTGTCAGTGCCTTGGCTTGACACTTCCTCCCCCAGTCTCTAGGGATTAGAGCTATACCTAAGAATATAGGGCTAATACCCTCCTCTATTTCATTGCATTTGTATCCCACCAGTGAGCTCTTTCCTTTTTTTTTAGAGCTCAATCTTAGTAGTCGGGTATCCTGCCTTTGGGATACTACGTCTACTTTTTTGTCTTTTCTTTCTCGCCTCCTTATCTAGGTTCTTGTTATAGTTCGTATGTACAATGATACCTGCATTTATAGATAGTTAGATCTATATATCTTATATAGTTGTTTGTGTATAGGATTAAACACTTCTATTATTTTTTCTTTTTCTTCTCTCTTTTTTTTCTTTTTTCTTCTCTCTCTCACCTATTTTAGCAGAGTTCGGGGCCCCATCAGTTTCCTGTGGATTGCCCCCTTCTCTCTCTTTAGCCATGCCGCTAACATGTCTGTCCATCAATGTAAAGGGGCTGAATACACCCCAGAAACGTTCTCATCTCCACAGATCTCTCAAAACTTTGAAAGGTGACGTGATTTTTCTACAGGAGACACATTTGAAATCAGCCTCCCATCCCTCACTGATGTCTAAATGATTTCCCATGGCCTGGTACTCCAATAATGCAGCGAAAAGAAATGGGGTTGCTATTTTAATCAGAGGATCCGTTACTTTCCAGTTCCTAGACTGTAAATGCAACACTGAAGGCCGTTATGTAATGGTGAGAGGTAAAATTGGACACCAGGAGGTTACATTGGCTAATCTATACTCTCCAAATACGGCCCAATCCAATTTTTTTCGCAAGTTCTTCCAAGACCTCTACTCATATAGACGGGGTAAGACACTTGTTGGTGGAGATTTCAATATGGCTCTCACATATATGGATAATTCCGGCCCCTTGCGCAGTGGACGAACCCCACACTCTTCTGTACTACACAGAGGCATGGCCGAGGCTGGTCTGTTTGATGTCTGGCGCTTTCTTAATCCGACCACTAGGGACTACACTTTTTACTCCAATCTGCATGTTGAGTATTCTCACATTGATATGTTCCTAAGCTGTGCACCTCTCTCCCAGACGGCACGCGCTTCCTCGATAGTCCCGCTTACTTGGACTGACCACGCGGCTTTGGCTGCGACTTTTGATATATTTGATATCCCTGACGGTAGACCGACATGGAGACTTAACGAAACCCTATTGAAGATCCCTAAATTTCAGGACCTAATTAAAACTAGGATTCAGGAATATTTCGATGTCAATGTAGAGGGCGAATGCGGTTTAGCCACAATATGAGAGGCCCATAAGGCGGTGATTAGAGGATCCATAATCCAATTTGCGTCCCGCCGTAGGAGAAATCAGGAAACGCAAATTGCTTTATTAACCGACACCATTGCAAAACTAGATAGGGAACACAAACGCACACATTCTAAGAAAATGCTAGCCGACCTTTCTAAGGCCTGTGATGACCTAAAATCTCTTTTGGATGAGAACATTGAGCGCTCACTTCGCTGGGCTAATCAATCATCTTACGACAAAAGCAACAAGGCTCATACTTTGTTGGCTAAACGCCTACGTGCCAAAAAGCTAATCAAGCCATTCATACTATTAGAGAACCCTCGGGTAGCGTTACCTACGACCCTAAGAAAATAATGGTATTTTCTCTGATTATTACAGAGCACTCTATAATCTTGACCCCCCGACCGACCCCTCGGCACTCGCCGATCAGGTTCAACAATATCTAGATTCATGCGCCCTTCCTCGGTTAGATGATGCAGCTAACTCTGCTCCCAATGCTGATATTTCTGCTGAGGAGATTGAAGCGGCACTGAAAACCCAAAAACCTTCTAAGGCTCATGGCCCAGACGGCTAACCGATGGTGCATTACAAAACTTCCGCTCCTCAGGTTATCCCTCATATGGTCTCTTTATTTAATAAGATAATGCAGGGCACCCTTTTTCACACTGATTCCACGACCTCTCGTATTATAGTTATTCCGAAACCCGGTAAGGACCCCTCATATTGCTCAAATGATAGACCCATCTCTTTGATAAATACCGAGCTCAAGCTTTTTGCCAAAGTACTGGCATCTCGCCTGAATACTGTGTTGACGTCATTAATAGACCCTGATCAAGTGGGATTTATTCCCAGCCGCCAGGCCTCAGATAACACCAGACGTATTGTTAACTTAATTCACCAAATTAACGCAACGAAAACACCAGCGATTGCTCTGGCGCTGTCAGATTGTGTTTTGGCTGTGTCCCCGGAGGGGGCGCTAGTGGGTCAGTGGAGGTGGATGGGAGAAAACGAGGAGGCTGGATAACGTTTCTGCGCATGAGCGCAATGATATTTATTTAGCAGATGGTTAAACAGAACGGCAGCAGAAATAATAATAATAATAAATGCAAATGTCAATCACACAGCGTAATAGCTGAAAGTCTATGGCAACGGAATGAATGATGACTGAGAAATGATAACCGGTAAGATGATAAACAGATGAGATGATAACTTGTAAAGATGATTCTGGTATGGAAACCAGTGCAGGTTAAAACACGGAACTTGGCAGTGAAGATGTTAAATGGCAAACCTGGTAGCAGAGGCAGGAGTCTGACTAAGTCCACAGTGCAGGTGGTGAAGCACTGACAGCAAGCAAGCTGTATCACAGGTGGAGGAATGGAACACACCTGGAGTCAGTCTCTACTGCAAGGCTGAAGCACGCAAGGTGGTGATGGGTGTGAAGCCTGTTGGTAAATGCAGGTATTGCTGGGACTTGAAGTTCCACGGAGCTGTGTAATAACCAGGAGTACAAGTCTTAGGTAGAGAGCCAGGAACACGGAGGAAACAGGAACAGATCCTTTCACATGGGTCGCAGGAGTGACACAAAGTCCAGGATGCCTGCAGACTGATCCTGCAGTCTCTTATGTACCCCTTGGTTCACAGGCATTGGTGGAGTGAGGGAAAGTGGGTGCGGCCAAGCACCGGATTGGCCGCTGTATGCTGACTGTTGGAAACTGTCATGGCGGCGCCCATGCCGCGGCCTAGCGGGAACGCGGCGTGCTACATGCCCGCTGTCACAGAAGCGCTCTCAGGCCCATGATGGCGTCCGATGGCAGGGACACGGACGACAGGTGACCGCAGGGAGCCAGGACGGAGTCCGCAGCGGCGGACGGATGTCAGCTTGGTGAGTCGATTCCTGACAGTACCCCCCCCTTTAAGGGTGGACACCGAACACCCACGTGGCTTGGAAGGATGAGTGTTATGGAAGACACGGACCAACCTTGGAGCATGGACATCCAACGAATTTACCCAACTTCTCTCCTCTGGGCCATAACCGGACCAATCGACCAGGTACTGGAGACGTCCATACCGGCAACGGGAGTCCAGAATTTTGCCAATCTCGAATTCCACGCCCCGCTGAGTTCGAATTTTGGGGCCAACTGGAAGAGCACTCTGAAAACGGTTCAGGACTAGAGGTCTGAGGAGAGAAACATGAAAAGCATTAGGTATTCGAAGAGAAGGTGGTAACTTCAGTTTGTAGGCCACAGGGTTTATGACTTTTTCGACAGGAAAAGGACCAATGAAACGTGGTGCAAATTTCATAGACGGTACTCTAAGACGGAGGTTACGGGTTGACAGCCAAACCTTGTCCCCAGGTTTCAGGTTAGGAACCGCGCGCCTTTTGCGGTCAGCAAAATACTTATACCGGCTGGAGGCCTTTTTAAGGGACAAGTGAATCTTCCTCCAAATTGAAGAAAACTGAGACAAAGCAGTAGTGGCAGCAGGGACATCCATATGAGGGAGTTCTTGAAAGTCTGGAACACGAGGATGTTGCCCATATACTGCAAAGAATGGAGTTGTCTCAGTAGCAGTATGGTATCGGAAGTTGTGGGCAAACTCGGCCCATGGGAGCAGATCGAACCAGTCATCCTGAGAAGATGAAACATACAATCTTAAAAACGTCTCTAGTTCTTGATTAACCCTCTCTGTCTGCCCATTCGTCTGAGGATGGTAAGATGACGAAAACTTCAGCTTGACCTGCATGGCAGAACAGAGAGCCCTCCAAAACCTCGCTACAAACTGTACCCCCCGGTCGGATATTATTTCTGAGGGTAGACCATGTAAGCGGAAAATCTCCCGTAGGAAGATTTGGGCAAGTTTCGGGGCAGAAGGGAGACCCTGGAGAGGAACAAAATGGGCCATCTTGGTAAATCTGTCCACTACGACCCAGATGGTATTGTATCCTTGAGAAGGAGGAAGGTCGATGATAAAATCCATGGACAGGTGTGACCAGGGACGACTAGGAACAGATAATGGTTGTAACTGACCTGCTGGAGACTGACGAGGAGTCTTGTGCTGCACACACTTAGGACAGGATGCCACGAAATCCTTGATGTCAGCCTTCATCTTTGGCCACCAGTATGTCTCAGAGAGAAACTTGAAGGTCTTCAGGACACCAGGATGACCGGTGAACTTGGATTGATGGGCCCAAGATAGCAACTTGGGACGGAGTTCTGGGGAAACAAAAGTCTTACCAGGAGGAGGAGCTGGGGAGACTTGAGATGCAGCGAATACCACTGGACTCAGGATGGAATGTGGAACTGAGTCAGGCGTTTCCTCTTCGGACTCCATAGATCGGGATAAAGCGTCAGCTTTAACATTCTGCGAACCTGGGCGGAAATGAAGCTTAAAGTTAAAACGTGAGAAAAACATAGCCCACCTGGACTGGCGAGGATTAAGGCACTGAGCTGCCTTTAAATAAAGCAGGTTTTTATGATCCGTATAGATGTTGAACGGATGTTTGGCCCCTTCTAGGAGGTATCTCCATTCCTCGAGAGCCAGCTTGATCGCCAGTAGTTCTTGATCTCCAACGGAGTAGTTAGCTTCTGCAGGAAGGAATTTGCGAGAATAAAATCCACAAGGGTGGACTTTCCCATCGGTTCCCTTCTGGGAGAGAACAGCTCCAACTCCAACTGTAGAGGCGTCCACCTCCAACTCGAACGGTCTGTTTACATCTGGCTGAGACAGAACTGGAGCAGACATAAAGGCCAGCTTGATCTTCTGGAAGGCTGCTAAGGCTTCTTCTGACCAGTTAGAATGGTTTGCCCCTTTCCGAGTCAGGTTGGTAATAGGAGCGATGAGAGTGGAGAATCCCCGAATAAATTTCCTATAGTAGTTGGCAAATCCCAGGAACCGCTGGATAGACTTGAGAGAATTTGGAATGGACCAATTGGCAATGGCTTCCAATTTTGTCGGGTCCATCTGGAGATCCGATCCGGAAATTATATAACCCAGGAAGGGTATAGAGGGAACTTCAAAGGTGCATTTGGATAGTTTACCGTAGAGCCGGTTCTCACGAAGACGTCGGAGGACTTCACGGACTTGTAGACGATGAGATGGAAGGTCTTGGGAGAAGATGAGGATATCATCCAGGTAAACAACGAGGTACTTATACAGGACATCACGAAAGATTTCGTTCACAAAGTGTTGGAACACTGCTGGAGCATTACTCAACCCGAATGGCATTACCAGGTACTCGTAATGGCCATCTCGAGTGTTAAAAGCTGTCTTCCATTCGTCACCACTCCGGATTCTGATGAGATTGTAGGCACCGCGGAGATCTAACTTGGTGAAGATGCGGGCTCCTTTAACTCTGTCAAATAATTCGGTAATGAGTGGTAATGGATAACTATTTTTTTTTTTGTTTAATCTGTTTTTATTAAAGCTGTAGATATAACAGTAGTACAACGTTTTCAAACAATAGAATCCAAAATACACAAAGGAAAACATATCTGGTCGTACCGTCTTAGTAACTTTGTTTTAAACATAATAGCACAGATAGAAAAGTTGACTGTTCTTCCATCAAAATATATATAAAGGAATACAGACATTATAAAGCATTAATTATAAGAAATGTGGGAAAGGAAAAAGAGAGTAGAAACAGAAAGAAAGTGAGAAATATGAAAAGGAAGAGAATGTAAAAGAAGTCAGTTGAGATGAAGTTTTTTGTCTAGAGATTTATACGGGGATGATTAAGTTACCATATAGGACCTGTATATCGGAGACTCCATGAAATCAAACCACGGAAGCCAGGTAGCGGTAAAGTCAGTGGTTCTTCCCATCGAGAAGGATATAAGGTCTTCCATGTCTAAAAAGTATGTAATCTTGTTAAACCATTGTTTGATCGAGGGTGTGGAGGTGGACCTCCAAAGAGCCGGTATCACGGCCCTTGCAGCGTTGCCAAGGTGTCTCAGAAGTGAGCATTTATAAGAATGTGCACTTGCTGAGGTAAGATTAAAGAGCCAAAACTCAGGTCCCTCGGGTATCTCATCTCCTACTATCAGCTCGGAGCATCTAAAAACGTCCTTCCAGAAAGGAATTATAAAAGGGCAGTCCCACCAGATGTGTAAAAAACTCCCTGGTGCCCCCCTACACCTCCAGCAGAGATTCGACAGGGTAGGAAACATTTTATTAAGTACATGAGGAGTCCTGTACCATCTATATATAAGCTTATATACCGTTTCCTTCGTCGACAAACATAGAGAGTTTGCCTGAGCATTACGAAATATAGTGTCCCAGTTGGCCTGAGAGTTTATCCCTCGCATTTCCCTTTCCCAAGAAGTCATGAAGGCAGGGGGTTGGGAAAACAGGTCCTCCACAATAAGCGCATAAATTTGGGAGATGGTATGTGTAGGGGAACGGGTGGAAACGCATAGTTTTTCGAAGTTAGTGAGACCTCTGGTTATGTCAGAGAGATTTTTGGAGGACGCTAGAAAATGATGGACCTGAAGGAACTTCCAAAAATCGACGCTTGATATTTTCCAGAGGGACTGAACATCTGAGAAAGAGCGCACTCTACCCGAACTCACCAGCTGACCGACCCTGAAAAGCCCCGCCTCCGCCCAAGACGCAAATGCCAGGCTGTGGAGTCCAGGACCAAATTCGGGGTTATGAAGAAAGGAAGTCAAGGGGGACCACTTAGAGGAGATGTGTGTCTTTAACCTGAGCTTGTGCCATACTTTAAGCGTGGGGGTGACCGTAGGGTGAGCGATTTTCGGGAGGGAGGGCAGCCACGGGACTATTTCTATGTAATGTGGGAGACATCCTTCTTCCAAAAGCACCCATTGTTTACAGTCTTTAGCCCTTGTCCATTCCAAAACTCTATTTAATTGTACAGCATGGTAGTAGCTGGGAATATGAGGGAGTTGTTGTCCCCCTTGATGTCCCCTCCGGAATAGAATGTCATGTTTAAATCTGGGAGCTTTACCTCCCCAGACAAACGAGCGAATGAGGTTCTGAACGTCCCTGAACCACAGAGGGGGGATGTATATAGGGAGGGTTTGAAGAAAGAATAGAATCCTGGGGAGAGCGTTCATTTTAACCACGTTAATCCTACCAAACCAGGATAAACGTAATTTCTTCCATTTCTGGAAGTCTAAACGGAGTGTTTTCAACAAGGGGCCGAAATTTAAGGGAAATATTTTAGATAGATCGTTAGATAGCATTACACCCAAGTACTTAACTCTGTGTTCGTGCCAGGTAAAAGGGAAAGAGCCCTTCAGGCCGGTCAGGACGCCAGGGGAAGTGGTTAGGTTCATTGCTATGGATTTAGAATAATTTATCTTAAAATTAGAAAGGGCTCCGAACCTAACAAATTCTAGCATCAAATTTGGGAGAGAAGTTACCGGGTTTGAAATTAGGGCCAGCAAATCATCAGCATACAAAGCTAATTTGTATTCGCGTCCTCTTACTAATAACCCAGAGATATTTCGGTTAGCCCTAATGCTTCTCGCTAAAGCTTCCATGCATAAGACAAAAAGTAAAGGGGATAACGGGCATCCCTGTCGCGTGCCATTGGTAATGGTAAAGGGGTCTGATAAGGAGCCATTAATCTTAATTTTGGCAAATGGCGTAGAGTAGAGGGATAGAATTCTATGTAGACAAGCGTTGCCAAGTCCCAGGTGCCTCAGGATGCCGGACATAAAGTCCCAATCCACCCTATCAAACGCTTTTTCAGCATCAGTTGACAATATAATTGAGGGGGATGTGGCCTGGTTGGCATAATAGATCATATTAAGCACCTTAGAGGTATTATCCCTGGCTTCCCGACCCAAGACAAACCCCGCCTGGTCTCCATGAATTAAATCTGGTAGCAGCAATTTAAGGCGATTTGCAATCAGCTTTGCGAAGAGTTTTATATCTAAATTTAGTAGTGAGATCGGCCGGTAACTGGAGCAGAGGCTGGGGTCCTTCCCCTCCTTGGGTAAAACAGTGATATGTGCCTCTAGGGATTGTGAAGCAAACTGTGATTTTTCCGACACGGTGTTAAAAGCTCTTGTGAGAATAGGGGTTAATTTCTCCTTAAAGGCCTTATAGTAAGCAATAGTGTACCCGTCGGGGCCCGGGCTTTTGCCATTGGGGGAGGATTCGATGACTTTTAAAACCTCCTCAGGAGAGAAGGGTGCGTCTAAACCCTCTGCATCTTCTCTTGACAAAGTAGGGTAATCTATGCTATTTAAATAATCTGCTATGGCTGTTTGGTGTGAAATCTTGTCTGCCCTCCCAGATGGCCCAGAAAGATTGTACAGGGCGGAGTAATAAGCCTGGAAGGTTTCAGCTATGTGGGGAGTCTCGTGGAGGGGTTTCCCCCGACCATCCTTAATGCAATGAATAAAAGTAATAGCACGTTGTTCACGAAGAGCCCTAGCTAGCAATTTCCCCGGTTTATTGCCCCATTGATAATATCTGCTTCGACATTTCCGGTAGGAGAACTTGACTCTATCGGAAAGCAGTCTGTTCAAATCTGCCCTAGCTGTCTCGAGATCTGCATAGTGTTGAGGAGTGTGGGACTTCTTATGTAAGAGTTCTAAGGATTTTATTTTAGATAATAGATCCTCTCTGAGCTGTTCTCTCTGCTTTTTGCGTCGAGAGCCTATCTGAATGCAAACCCCACGCAGGACACACTTATGTGCCTCCCACACCGAAAGTTTAGATATATCGTCTAGGTCATTGTCGCCAATATAGGAGTCTATAGCCGCTCCTATTTGAGAGCGACATATCTCATCTTGTAAAAGTGTGTCGTTGAAACGCCATGACCATTGACGCCGTGGACTTGAAGGAAGGCGTATCGTGAGATTAACAGGGGCATGATCGGACCATACAATCTGTCCTATAGAGGTGTCAGAAATTAGGTGTAGGTGTCTGTGGCTTAGAAACAAGTAGTCAATCCTAGAATATGTCTGATGGGGGTGAGAAAAGAAAGAGTAGTCTACCTCTGAAGGGTGTGTCAGCCTCCACGTGTCGATCAGCTGGTGGTCAAGCAAAGCGCGTCTCATCCTCCTATACTCCTTCTCCGGTTTGTGAGATATCTTTTTAGATGAGTCATGGAGAGGGTCGAGAGTCCAATTCAGGTCGCCTCCCATCACCACCACTCCCTCCAAAAGAGGCTCGGCGAGTTCCAGAACCGAGGTCAGGAAGGAAGGCTGCTTAATATTGGGAGCATATACAGTCAAAAAGGAAAAGCGTTGATTATGGATATCGCACTTAACCAGCAACCCCCTGCCCTCCACTAGTCTATGAGAAGTGACATTTCGAACAGGCAAGTGACGAGCAAACAGAATAGCTACACCTAGTGTCTTACCAGAGGGATTATTAGTCATGAAGACCTGGGGATAATAATGACATTTAAGTGATGGTACATGGCCAATCTTAAAATGAGTTTCCTGGATAAAGGCAACGTCCACTTTCTCATCTCTGAGCCATTTGAGAAGTTTGGACCTTTTCTCAGGGATATTTAAGCCCTTAACATTGAGGGAAGTAACATGTAAATCACCGTGACTCATTATAGCCTAAACCTGACCAGATGTATATCAATCATCTCAACCATAGTAGAGGGAGAAGAAGAAAAAAGGACAGCAAGAAAAAAAAAAGGAGAAAGTCCAAATATAACCAAGAAAAATAAAAAAGAATGTAGTATGGAAAACCACAGCACAAAGTGCTATAATATCAAACATAGCTAACCGTAGTGGTAGAAAAAAGGTTGCTGCAATAGGGACAGGAGCGGGGTCCTGCCAGCTCCCAGCCCGAAGAGGTATGGGGTGCAGCATGTAGGGGGTCCTACAGGGGGCCACTGAAGGCGACCGCCCACGAGTCTAGGAATCTATACAGTACTCAAAAACTTACTAAGGAATGAAGAAAGCATTAGCATCGTTAGCAAAAATGCAGTCTAGACATAATCAAAACGCAAGCTAACTAAAACATAACAATCATTTAGAAGAACCATTACAGAACCGATTATATATATCAATAACGCATTGCGGCACAAAGGAGCAAAAGAAACCAATTATGCGGCTGCAATGACAAAAACTTTTATGCCTCAAAAGAATATGACAACGCCATCATGGAGGCTCGGAAGATCGTGCGCTCCCAGTCCCAGTTTCTCGCGGCTGCGGGGATCGCACTTGTTGCCACCTGTCATCTGGAGGAGTCACCTCTGGTATTTCAGGTTGGTGGTGAAACGAGTCCCAATCAGGTAACAATATTGGCTGCAAACCCACGGTCAAGAGGAAAGCTGGTAACTCTGAAGGTCTGGAGAGGATAATCGATCTGCCATTGTGGGTGACCTGGAGAGAAAAAGGGAAGCCCCATCTATATTTCACCTCTTGTTTCCGGAGGGAATCGGTAAGAGGCTTTAAAGCACGACGTTGTTGCAATGTCGACCATGCGAGATCCGGAAATAGTTGAATCTTTTCCCCCTGGAAATCGATAACATTCAATTGACGGGCTTTCCTCATTATCTCCTCCTTTTGGGCATAATAGTGGAGCCTACAAATCACATCCCGTGGCTTGTCTGATGGTATACCGCGAGGACGGAGGGCTCGATGTGCCCTGTCAAACATGATTGTCTCATTCGAATCCAGATCTATAAGCTCTCCAAATATTGAGGTAAGGGCAGATGTCAGATCTGCCTGTTGGACACTCTCAGGGAGACCTCTGACCCTAATATTGTTCCGCCTCCCGCGGTTATCCATATCTTCAATACGTGACCTGAGAAAGGCAATATCATTCCTCTGATGGGTAAGCACCTCTTGAAATTTAGTTAGAGTGTCCAAGCCAGCTGTTTCGTGGCGTTCCAATATATCTACCCGGGCCGCGACTTGAGATATGTCCTGTTGGAGAGTTGCCACCTCCTGTTTAATAGTAGAGCGTAAACGTGTCTCTAGCGCGGAGAAGTCTTGTTTGGTAGGAAGCGACTTGACGTGAGACAGAATTTCACTAATTTCTGCAGATGAGGAGGAAGTCCATGGGGAATGTGCGTCTTTGGAGACCGACATGTCTCCCTTTGGAATATGAAGAATCGAGGAATCTGCTGTCGCTGGGGTGGAAGTATGGCCCGCGGTTGATGGAGTGAGAAACTGACGCAGGTCCGATGATTGACGCGTCACGTGTTTTGGAGTTTCGTCTGGCTTGGTTTTTGCCTTTTGTTTCTTCGCGCCTCCCACCATGAGATCGGTCTGTAATAAGGTTGGTGTAGTATTATACTTTCACATATCCCCGGCAATATAACAAAGCGCGGGCCATCGCCATGCAGTAACCCCCCACGTGGCTTCAAGGCGGCATCAGTCGAGCAGACACATCTTCCAAGGAGTGTCTAGGGGTCTTCCCATAGTTGCAGGGGAATCTGCGGTCGGGTTTAGAAATTTACTGTAAATAATAGGTATGGTATATGTGTCGGTAGGGGTTAGGAATGTCAGTGACGTATGTAGATTATGGACAGCGACAGGAGCTGATCGTCACTGTGCGATATCAGGTCTTAGTCCTGCCGGTTCGTAGGTATGAGGTATGAGGCACGAGGCACCTGTGAGCCGTCGGGCACCGCGCTGTCTCAGGTGTGCACTTCGTTCTTGGGGGCCGACCAGATGTGGAAGCAGCAGGGTCTAACGACTGTGTGGCATCCCCAAGGGAGGCAGGGATCCAATATTCGCAGGGGAGCAGTGCACTATAGTATGTAATAGCAGGCCTGTAGTACCTTTTTTCCGGTGAGGAGGAATGAGTAAAGGAGCCCCTTTCTCTGTGTGCTTGTGTGCACTGTGTTTTATAATCCAAAATGGCCGCCGCTGCTGTGACAGGCTGGAGGGAGCAGGTCTGTGTATGGCGTCTGTGGGCTTCTGGCAGATTTCCCTTTTATTGTGGTGTACCTGATCTGTCTGCCGCAAAACAGTTTTATAAGCTGTATTCCCTGGAGCCCTGTTGTAGCACCGGATTATATTTTCTTAGCTCCAGCAGGGGCAGCAGAGTGCAGGTGATATAGGATGTGTCTGGTCTGCCACAACCAAGATGGCCGCCGTCATTAATATATGTTGTACCTTCTTATGGGCTTTTATAGCGGTGCCCCCAGGGGTTTATTGCGTATTTAAAGGTTCCCAGGCCCCTCAGCGGCCTCCGCCCATCCCCCCCGTCAATTACAGCGGCCAGCAAGCTTCCTGGAGCGGTGTACGTCTGCTTCTCGTCAGACGCCACATCCAATATGGCCGCCGCCACCGGAGCTCCGCGATTCAGTTCGGCTCCGGCCCTGCACTATCAGGAGCACACGTTACTCCTTCGTCCACCCTGTCAGACCTCCCCAGGCAAGGGGTAGGTGGTATGATGAAAAGGGTAAGTCTGGGGGCAGCGTTTCAGCGGCCGGACGGTGGGCGTTCCTGGGCGGGGGTATGAATAAATTTAGGCCCCGGCTTCGTCTCTCAGGGAAGGCCGCAACCCGCAAGCACAGGGCAAGCCCGTGCTCCGGCTCTGCAGCTCACTCCCTTAGTACCTTAGTTAGCAGGGGCAATTGTGGGGTGGTATAGGGGAGAGACAGGTGGCGCAAAAGCCTATTTGAGGGGTTATAAGGGTTTGGGACTGCAGGAGCTCTCTCGGGACACCTCTTCTCAGTTAGCCCTCAAGCCACGCCCCCCATGGATAACTATTTTTGATGGTAATGTCATTGAGACCCCGGTAGTCAATGCATGGACGCAGTCCTCCATCCTTCTTTTTGACAAAGAAGAAGCCTGCACCAGCGGGTGATGATGAAGGACGGATGAATCCCTTCTGTAGATTCTCCCTGATATAATCGCTCATCGCCTCAGTTTCAGGAACGGACAACGGGTAGGTGCGCCCCCTAGGTGGCTTCTTGCCAGGAAGGAGATCGATGGGACAATCCCATTCCCTATGGGGCGGTAGGACATCTGCGGCCTTCTCACTGAAGACATCCGAGAAATCTTGATAAGCCGCAGGAAGACTTGACTGTGTCTTTACTTCGGTAGACTTTATGGGACACACTTGGGCTAAACAGGACTGATGGCAATGTGAACCCCATGAGATAAGCTGCAACGTTGACCAGTCAAACTGTGGATTATGTAGCTGGAGCCAGGGCATGCCCAAGACGATCTCCTGGGTGGCTTGAGGAATGACTAAGAACTTAATCAGTTCAGAGTGTAGGAATCCAACTCCCAAGACCACTGGTGCAGTTTGATGAGAAATATTCCCCTTGGAGATTCGACTACCATCCACGGCGGTAATATAAACTGGACAGGAAAGTTCACATATAGGTAAGCAAAATTTATTTACCGCAGCTTGGGTGATGAAGTTTCCTGCAGCTCCACAGTCCACTAATGCTGATGCGGACTGGAGCCCAACTGAAGTCTCTAACGTCACAGGAAGGATAAGGTCTTGATTAGAAGGAGCTTGTCTAGAAGATCCCAACTTGACTCCTCCTTTACAAGTCAGGATCTGGCGTTTCCCGAACGCACTGTGCAGGAGTTAATCTGGTGGCCCGCAGCCGCACAATACAGACAAAGTCTCTCTCGCATTCTTCTTGCCCGCTCTTCAGGAGTTAGGCGGGACCTATTTATTTGCATAGGCTCGTCAGAAGAGGGAGACTGGAACTGTACGGAAGGCATCATCCTTGATCTGCGTGGCTCACTCCGAGCGCGTTCATTATTGCGTTCGCGGATGTGAGAGTCCAACTTGATGCACAAGGAGATTAATTCAGACAATTGTACAGGAAGATCACGGGTCGCCAGTTCGTCTTTGATCCGGTCAGAGAGTCCATGCCAGAAAGCTGCTACCAGAGCCTGATTGTTCCACTGAATCTCTGCAGCCAACGTCTGGAACTGAATGACATACTGTCCCATACTCCGGGCACCTTGACGAAGTTGGATCAGGTCAGCAGAAGCTGATGTTGCACGACCAGGCTCGTCAAAGATCCATCTGAAGGTTGACACGAAGTCTGTGTAGTTGTTAATCAGAGGGTCAGCACGTTCCCACAGAGGAGACACCCAGCTCAGAGCAGATCCAGAAAGTAAGGAGATGATGTAGGCAACCTTGGATCTTGGCGTGGGGAAATTATGTGACAACAACTCAAACTGGATTTCACATTGGTTGAGAAACCCGCGACATAACTTTGGACTGCCATCATACTTGCTTGGCACGGGCAGGTGCAGACGTGACACTGGAGCTGATGCAGCCGGCATAGAGGAACTCACAGCACTGGCAGGTGCTGGAGTAACAGGAACAGTAGAAATGGGTACACTAGGCAGGGATTGCTGTAGTGTATCTATCCGGGAGGACATCCCTTGCAGGAACTGAAACATCTGCTGCTGCGCAGCCTCTTGACCATCCAGACGGGAGACCAGATTTTGCAAGGCCTCTGACCCCACACTCCGTCCACCATCCGAGTCCATCGATCCTGGACTTACTGTCAGATTGTGTTTTGGCTGTGTCCCCGGAGGGGGCGCTAGTGGGTCAGTGGAGGTGGATGGGAGAAAACGAGGAGGCTGGATAACGTTTCTGCGCATGAGCGCAATGATATTTATTTAGCAGATGGTTAAACAGAACGGCAGCAGAAATAATAATAATAATAAATGCAAATGTCAATCACACAGCGTAATAGCTGAAAGTCTATGGCAACGGAATGAATGATGACTGAGAAATGATAACCGGTAAGATGATAAACAGATGAGATGATAACTTGTAAAGATGATTCTGGTATGGAAACCAGTGCAGGTTAAAACACGGAACTTGGCAGTGAAGATGTTAAATGGCAAACCTGGTAGCAGAGGCAGGAGTCTGACTAAGTCCACAGTGCAGGTGGTGAAGCACTGACAGCAAGCAAGCTGTATCACAGGTGGAGGAATGGAACACACCTGGAGTCAGTCTCTACTGCAAGGCTGAAGCACGCAAGGTGGTGATGGGTGTGAAGCCTGTTGGTAAATGCAGGTATTGCTGGGACTTGAAGTTCCACGGAGCTGTGTAATAACCAGGAGTACAAGTCTTAGGTAGAGAGCCAGGAACACGGAGGAAACAGGAACAGATCCTTTCACATGGGTCGCAGGAGTGACACAAAGTCCAGGATGCCTGCAGACTGATCCTGCAGTCTCTTATGTACCCCTTGGTTCACAGGCATTGGTGGAGTGAGGGAAAGTGGGTGCGGCCAAGCACCGGATTGGCCGCTGTATGCTGACTGTTGGAAACTGTCATGGCGGCGCCCATGCCGCTGCCTAGCGGGAACGCGGCGTGCTACACGCCCGCTGTCACAGAAGCGCTCCCAGGCCCATGATGGCGTCCGATGGCAGGGACACGGACGACAGGTGACCGCAGGGAGCCAGGACGGAGTCCGCAGCGGCGGACGGATGTCAGCTTGGTGAGTCGATTCCTGACAGGCGCTTGACGCCGAGAAGGCGTTTGATCGCATCTCTTGGCTTTTTTGGTTTTCTACATTATCTACGTTTGGTCTTCATGGTCATTTCATCACTGCAGTAGCGATCCTTTATTCTAACCCCTCATCTGTGGTCCTGACTAATGGATTAAGCTCACCCCGCTTTAGTTTAAAGAACGAAACCCGCCAGGGATGCCCTCTCTCACCCCTACTTTTCGCTTTATGTATTGAACCTCTTGCAGCCCGTATTAGACTCAATGCTGACATTAAGAGTATTACTGAGGGGCAGAGCTCGTATAAAATATCTGTTTGCAGATGACGTGCTCGTGACTCTTTCTAACCCTTTGATTTCTCTTCCTAACCTACAGAAAGAACTACTTTTGTACGGTTCCCTCTCTGGTTATAAAATAAATCATACCAAATCAGAGGCCCTCACGTTTAACGTTTCTTCTCATACTAGCTTGACCTTGACCTCTTCTTTCCCTTTTTTCTGGAGGCCCTCGGCCATAAAATACCTGGGCATATAGATCACTAAATCCTATACTAGCCTCTATCAGGCTAACTATGTTCCTATAATTAAAACGCTTAAGCATGACTTAGATAAATGGGACCGGTTGTACATCTCATGGATTGGACGGATTAACGCCCTAAAAATGAATTTCCTCCCCCGTATCCTTTATCTGTTCCAAACCATCCCGACAATGGTGTCCAGAGTAACACTGGCCTCCCTGCAAACAGTGTGTCACAAATTCATTTGTGCTCATCGTAAACCTCGTTTAAGACGAACCATATTGACCAAGAGTGCAACCTGAGGCGGTTTGGGATACCCCAATCTTCAGGTTTATTTTAACGCCTGTCAACTTAACCACATAGTGTCCTGGCATCCCCCCCGAGGGATCAGAAAATGAGTTGATATTGAGAACTCTATATTTCAGGGTATCCCCCTGGACTCCCTACTGTGGCTCCCCAGGTCCTGCAGACCAGCCTCGGCCTATTCAGTCCCCACGGTTAAATTCACCCTCGGACTGTGGGACAAACTCTGCATCAATTATAATCTTTCTTCATACCCCTCACCTCTGTCACCTATCTGGGGTCACCCCACCTTCCCCCCAGGCAGTGAACGACATATGGCAGCCCCATGGCAATCCCAGGGTGTCACGAGATTTATCCATGTTAAGGGTCACTCTGCACCGACCTCTTTTGGAGATTTTCAAGAACGCCTCGGTATTCCATCATCGTGTCATTACCATTACATTCAAATTCTTAGCTTCCTTAAATCACAACTTAAAACTACTCTTTTGAGATCGCCCACCGCCTTCGAACATATGTGTCTGCTTTCAATTGGCAAAAAGGGGAATATTTCCACAATTTATAACTCTGTTTTGGCTCCAGATCCTCCTCCCCGTGAACCCCACGAATTAGCCTGGGAATCAGATCTTTCCCATCCATTAGAAGACGAACAATGGGAGAAAATTAGATTGTGCACTGCTAAAGCCTCCATTAGTGTGGCACTTAGGGAGACATGTTACAAAGTTTATACCAGATGGTATCTAGTCCCCTCCAGACTTCATTCCATTTTCCCTGTGACCTCGAATTTATGCTGGAGACTTTGTGGAGAGGCGGGCACTTTTTTCCACGTGTGGTCGACCTGTCCCTCTATTCGCCCCTTCCGGACCACAGTTGGAGCGCTTATAGCTCAATCTTGCAGACATAACAGATCTCTCTCCAGAAATTGCTTTACTTCATGCCCCCATACCGTCACTACCCAAATCCCATGATAAGCTTGTTATGCAATTCTGTATGGCGGCTAAATCCCTGATTGCTAAATGCTGGAAGGATCACAAACCCCCTCCAAGGCATTATTGATGGCTAAGATTAATTATATAGCCAATATGGAATATATCACTAGTTTAAGGAACAACACAGTGGGCCAATTCCACAACGTATGGTCCCCGAGGTATCTCACGCGTTCTTTACTCATCCCCGGACTCTGCTAAAGCTCATATTGCTAATACCTCTACCACTCCCTCTGGTATCATCTTTGCTTAGTCTTACAGCCGACCTCCTGTTTCCTTATCTGTGACTTTCTCAACTTTCCCCTCTTGCTCTTACACTTTCTCTCTTTCTTTTACTTTTCTTATCCTTCTTATTTTTATTTCTACCAAGTTTTCTCTCGGTTTTTGTGTAGTTTATATATTATAGCTGAAAAATAAAAAAGGGAATGATCACACACACGTTTCAATTTCCACAGGATGAATGTTACTATCCTCTGTTACGCTATATTTTCATAGAACTGTATATTTCATTCTAACATTAATCGACAATGTCTTAATGTTATAATTCTATAATGCTATGAGGACAAATTCTCATCTGCTAGTTCTTTATCTTGACCTGTACCTGTGTATGTACAATATTACTTTGATTACTTTGGTTATTGATCATTCTCAATAAAAATTACTATCTTAAAAATGAGGTTGCACCCAGTATCCACTTAACCATGGACATGTGGACAAGTGGAACAGGGCAAACTAAGGACTACATGACAGACAGCCCACTGGGTAGATGAATTGCCTCCTGCAGCAACAACAACAGCGGCACCAGTAGCAGCATCTCACAAATGCCAACTTGTTCCTGGGCAGGCTACGCTGTGTATCACCGGTTTCCATAAGAGGCACACAGCTGACAACCTCTTATGGAAACTGAGGGACATCATCGCACAATGGCTTACCCCACTTAGACTCTCCTGGGGATTTGTGATATCGGACAATGCAGCCAATATTGTGCGTGCATTACATCTGGGCAAATTCCAGCACGTCCCATGTTTTGCACATACAATTAATTTGGTGGTGCAGAATTTTTTGAAAAACGACAGGGGCGTGTAGGAGATGCTGTTGGTGGCCCAAAAAATTGTGGGGCACTTTCGACATTCAGACACTGTGTGCCAAAGACTGGAGCGCCAGCAAACACTCGTGAACCTGCCCTGCCATCAGCTGAAGCAAGAGGTGGTAACGAGGGGAATTCAACACTCTATATGCTTCAGAGGATGGAGGAGCAGCAAAAGGCCAATCCAACACATCCACCTACGATACAGGCAAAGGAGAGGGAATACACCTGACTCAAGCGCAATGGAGAATGATTTCTGTGTTTTGCAAGGTTCTCAAACCCTTCAAACTTGCCACACATGAAGTCAGTTCAGACACTGCCAGCTTGAGTCAGGTCATTCCCCTCATCAGGCTTTTACAGAAGCAGCTGGAGAAATTGAAGTAGGAGCTAAGATGGAGCGATTCCATTAAGTATGTGGGAATTGTGGATGGAGGGTTTATATATAAAGAAGCCTTAATGTGTGGCGCACTCTTTTTTGTTTCAAGAATAAATGAAAACATAACTTATTATTTTTATTTAAGATAGATTTTTCAATAGGCATGACATAAGGTAATTGATTGTCAGCCTAGGAAAGACAAAAATTAATCAAAGATATAAAATAATTGATATACCAGCACTACCTATGTATGGGTATATGGGTAGAGCAATAATTGATATAAGCAAGTGAAATAGAAAAGGGATTTAAACACAGGTTTTATTTATCAAATTTATGAGATCCTTTCACAATGGGATTGTGAGCTCAGAAAAAAACTCTTTTAAAGCTGCTCCCTGCAGAGCGTTACTACTGAATACAACCTAAGTGCTCCCTGCAGAGCGTTACTACTGTATACAACCTAAGTGCTCCCTGCAGAGCGTTACTACTGCATACAACCTAAGTGCTCCCTGCAGAGCGTTACTACTGCTTACAACCTAAGTGCTCCCTGCAGAGGGTTACTACTGCATACAACCTAAGTGGCCTTTTCTGGTAACCACTATGTTTTACAATGATCACTTTGTTACTACCTGTAGCGTATCACACGTTAAGACAGTGTTACTCCCTATAATGTATAACAATGGGATCACTCTCACAGGCACAAAGAAACATATATGTTCAATTCAGCACATATGTAATAATATTGGTATGGAGAGGAAATGTTTTCCTATAACACGTATATCATTGTAAAACCCAGGCACCGATGTGATCAAGCAATAGTGAAACGTACGTCATCGGAAGCTCAGACGTACACTGTCTCCGGGTGTGTGGATGTCATACCTGACCCGGCGTCTGTGCTCTCGAGCGGCTCCCAGCGCAGCGTTACAGGTCTCCTAGTGGTACTGACACCGCTCTCTGCACAGCGCTACAGATTTCCCATCGGCATTGACACTGCAGCCACCATTTCAGGCAGGTACTCAGAGCGGCTCTCTCATTCCCGGGACACCGCTCACCTCCTCTGCAATGTGTACCCGCAACAGGGGAGGAAGCGACTGATCCCGGGGACAGCAGAAGCTGCTGCACTTTATCTTTCCTTCTGCTCTGGTGCTTTCCCTGCTCTCATTGTTCCCAGTCACTGCCCCACGTCACATGGGATAAAAGTAGAAGGGGGATTCAGCGTATATACACCAGAGCTTCTTTCAGGGCCGGAGCAAGATTTCTCTGCATTCTAGGCAAAATTTCAGCCTGCTGCCCCCCACCCCCCACCCCGCCAAACCACACACCGAGGAACAGGTTTTATTGCATGTTACTGTTAGGACATCCCATCCAGCTGACTCTTAGTGGGAACTTCAGGACAGATTGCTGCTGTAATGCTACGGGCGCAAGGGTGCGCAAGAACTGCTAGACCAGGGCTGGAGTAAGCCTTCAGGAGGCCCAGGGCACCTTACACAGGGGCTATATATATATATATATATATATATATATACATAAATATATATATATATATATATATATATATACACACATACAGTGATCGAAGTGGAAACTTTGAAGTGGGTGTATGGAAAAGTAAAGGTTGCAATTATGCGCATGCCTAAGGTGTGCACGCTCCAGGAAAAGGGGGAGTGGCCACTCATAGGGGGGATGTCCTTCAGTGTAGTACGACCGCTTATACTATCTAGTACTGATGCCCCTTTCACTTTATAGCACACAGTATGAGATGAAATTCACATTATAGCACATGGTATGAGATGAAATTCACATTATAGCACACAGTATGAGCCGAAATTCACATTATAGCACACAGTATGAGCCGAAATTCACATTATAGCACACGGTATGAGCCGAAATTCACATTATAGCACACAGTATGAGCCGAAATTCACATTATAGCACACAGTATGAGCCGAAATTCACATTATAGCACACAGTATGAGCCGAAATTCACATTATAGCACACTGAGACGAAATTCACATTATAGCACTCGGAATGAGCCAAAATTCACATTATAACACACAGTATGAGCCGAAACATTGGGGACAGGGTGTCACACATGCAGGGGGTTTACAGAGCAACATAAGGGCACAGTGTGTCATTACACAGGGCAACAGGGGTAGGGGAGCACTGGGTGATGCACACACAGATGGCAGCGGGGGGGACAGGGGGGCACAAGGTGTCACATATACAGAGGCTGGGTCCACACACATGGGGAATGATGGGGGGGTGTCAGGAGGGCACAGGGCTCTCCAGCAGTCACTCACCGCCGCCATGTCCAGTCAACCTTAGCTTGAGCTGCAGGGTGTCACTGTGAACAAGGGAGTCCCATGGCGTGGACCCAGGCACAGTCCGAAGAGGAGGCCGGCAGCAGGAGGATCCGAGCGCCAGCGTCTATGCATCCCCATGGTGACGCGGCCGCCGGTTGAGTAATTGGAGGAATCGAGGCACTCTGTACGAGCGGCTGCTGGAGGAGGGAGAGGGATTGCATCTCCGCTGTAATTGCTGGGGACTAGTGTGGCTCACAGCTTCGGCACCAACCGCCGTGACTGGGAGCAGCGGTGGGGGGAACATGAGCACGCTCGGCCATAGCAGGAGTGTGATAAAAAAAACAAAAAAATTCCATTTCTGTGGAGAAGTGCCGGTATGCCAAACCATCGCATACTGGCCCACTTCGACCTATATATATATATATATATATATATATATATATAGAAAACAGGAAGGTCCGGCACGGCCACTTGAAATGAAACAGTATAGCTGGGTGCCCTCACAAATAGAACGTATGTACAGCAGGTGGGTGCGGCACTCCAAAGAAGCAGACGTAAAACTTTATAAAGTGCAACGTTTCAATGCCATTTAATCAAGCATTTTCATCAGGATATAGCAACAACATAAAACAACCTACCTTATATACCAGTATCACCCAGTGAAGTGCCGAGTACCGCAGCGGGACTGCACACCCGGCGGGAACGCACACTGAAGATGACGTGATGACGTCCTGTCAAAGGAAGTCAAGCGTCATGTGTAAAAACCGTCACCATAGCAACAATAATAAACAAACCAACTGCCGTACACTGCTGTAATGCGTCTATTAACTTATAGATGGCTACAAATAGAAAAACGGCAATTTATATAACAAAGAGTTCATATTACCATAAATAACTAAACGCAAACACTAAATAAATAAATACATACAGATCAATGGCAGGTTAATCGGAAAGGTTTTAAATAAAAACAGAAGAGAAACATCCAGCTGGCATAAGTAATGATGAATACAGTAATTATACCTATTAATTAATCAAGATGCCATGTTGGTAATTACTGGCCAATATGCTGATCCCCGACTGCTCATTTAAGCCACCCGGGGTCAGAGTTCCTAGCCTGTGTATCCAACGGGCCTCACACTGAAGTAGCTTCAGACCACGGTTACCACCCCTTAAAGAGGGGGGCACCTGGTCGATCATGCGATATCTCAAAGTTGTGAGGTTATGTGATGACTGCAAAAAATGTCTGGCCACAGGGAGGTCACTTTTTCCAGAATTAATGGCTATTTTAATTGATGACCTATGTGCGGCCATCCTTTCCTTAAATGGGCGTTCAGTTTTCCCAATATAGGACAAACCGCACGGGCATATAATTTGGTACACTGTAAATTTGGAATTACACGTCAATCTATGACGAATGTGCAGAATCTTACCAGTGTGAGGATGGTAAAAAGTCTCACCTGGAATTAAAAACTTACAAGTGACGCATGTGCAGCGTATACAACCCAGACTGCCTCTGTAAATATTAGGAGGGATTTCAGAAATATCCGACCTCACTAGGATGTCACGTAGACTCCGACCCCGTTTATAGCATGCCATAAGTGGGCTAAGGGACCTTTTCCATTTGGGGGAGGAGTTACGACACAAGGGGGAGGAGCTACGCCAGCGGGATAGTTCCTCTACTGTCTACGCCACCAACTATTACCTTTAGTAATTAGGTGGTGAGCGAAGCGAGCCACCGTGCCCGAAGCGTGGCGAGCGAAGCGAGCCCGCGAGGGTACTTTTTGGGTACCCTGTTCGCCCGTAGCTCCTCCCCCTGGTGACGTATCTCCTCCCCTAGATATGTCAGAAGGTCCCTTCAGCCACTCCGAAATAGAACCAACCTTAACAGAAGTGGTGCAGAGCCTTGCAGCCCGGATTGGAGATGTGGCCGTCAGTGCTCCGACCAGCTCTAGTTCTATACGGGCCAGTCACTTCCTGCAGAAAATGACAGAGGCTGATGATGTGGAGGCCTACCTGACCACGTTTGAAAGGACTGCCGAGCATGAGAACTGGCCGAAAGCACAGTGGGCGAGTCTGCTGGCACCTTTTCTGTCAGGTGAGCCCCAAAAAGCGTACTTTGATTTAAGCCCTGCTGAGGCTCGGGACTATGATAAACTAAAGACTGAGATCCTGACCCGCCTGGGAGTCACGCTGTCAGCACGAGCACAACGGGTGCACCGTTGGGTGTACGCCATGGAGAAGCCTCCGCGCTCCCAGATGCACGACCTTATTCAGCTAACAAAAAAATGGCTACAGCCAGAGACATTAACTGGTCCCCAGATGGTTGAAAGAGTTGTCATGGACCGCTACTTGAGATCTCTGCCCATGGTCCTGCGCAAGTGGGTGAGCCATGGAAACCCGGGTACTGCTGACCAATTAGTGGACATGGTAGAGAGGTATTTGGCAGCAGAGGAACTACTGATGACCACCCAGCAACCCGTAGATCCTCGACAGCGCCCGTCAGTAAAGACTGGTAAGACTGTTCTGTGGGAAAACGTTGCTGGGCGGTTAAGAGAATGCAAGGCTGGAGAGACTGTAAACACTGGCCCTGGAGACAGGCCAATGGGGCTAGAACGGTCTGTGCTGCCCAAACGGGTTGATAATCATGTGGTTAAATGTTTTAGGTGTGGTATGCCAGGTCATGTTATTGCCAATTGCCCAGTCACGCAAGAACCCAGGCAATGTGATGCTGCCTTTGAAGGTCGCAGAATGTCTTTCTTTGCTAGGTTAGCCTGTACTGTGGAACCTTCACCTGAGCTGAAAAAACAAATGTGATGTGTTTTTAGAGGGTAACCGGGTAGAGGTCTTGCTAGATTCAGGAAGTTTAGTTACTCTCGTGAAAGCTGGGTTAGTGAACCCCTTAAAGGTCCAGCAAATACCTATTGGGGTAACTTGCATACATGGGGATACCCAACATTATGTCACTGCTGAAGTGAATATAGAAACTTGTTGTGGGTCAGCAATTATTAAAGTAGGACTGGTCCCCACCTTGGTGCATGAGGCCATAATAGGGAGGGATTTTCCTAATTTTTGGAAACTGGGAATCACGGTTATCAACAGATGTGAGAAGTAAAGAGCCAGTTGATAATACCGGTGATTTTATGGATGTACGTGTGTCTTCGGAACTTTCTTACCCTTTGCCTTTTGCTAGTTTGGCTGGGGAAGTGACAGATGGGGAGTCCAGTGAGGACCCCCTTGATGGGAACAGAGACATAGTAGTTAGAACTGAAAGCGTGCCTGCAGTGCCAGATTAAGGTCCACATGGGCCTGGAGCTGACATTTATGAAGGGCCTATTGTGTACCCCGAAGGGAGGTGTGACCAGCGTTGCGGTGGTGTAACTAGTGATGTGATATGCAGAGCCGGCCCTAGGCATATGCAAACTAGGCAATTGCCTAGGGCATTTGGTATGCCTAGGGGCACAATCAGCTTCTGCTGATTAAAATGATATGCAGCATGCCTATATTCTGTGTGTGACTGTGGCTGTTTCTGCATACGAAATGCTACGTTGCGTGTATTCCTGGAAATCACTGTAATGTAGCATTTCGTATGCAGATACAGCCACAGTCACACAGAGAATATAGGCATGCTGCATATCATTTTAATCAGCAGAAGCTGCTTGTGCATCCTGAGCCACATAGTAATGCAAATAAGATGCATTTTCATAAACAAAAGGCACCCGACGTTAGCAGAGCTGCCAGCTGACTCATGCCAGGCATCTCCTGCTGCATGGTGTATTGAGGCAAGATGGATGTGGACACATCTGTATCCAAGCAGAGGCAGCGGTCACAGTGTTAGCAGCCAAGTGAGTGCTGCGTGTGGCTGGGTTGGTTGTGCAGTAGTCATGTGTATAAATGCATTAATAATGTGCAGCAAATGTGTAAGTGGCACTATGTGTGTCATTATGTGTATAAGGGCATTAATAATGTGCGGCTTATGTGTATGGTGCATTGCTGTGTGGTATTATGTGTATAAATGTATTACTAATGTGTGGCATTATGTGTATAAGGGCATTAATAATGTGCGGCTTATGTGTATGGTGCATTGCTGTGTGGTATTATGTGTATAAATGTATTACTAATGTGTGTCATTATGAGTATAAGGTGCTCTACTGTGTGGCGTAACGTATAGAAAGGACTTTACTGTGTGGTCTAATGTGAATAAAGAGCAATATGGTGTGGTGTAATGTGAATAAGGATCAATTCAGTGTGATGTAATGTGAATAAGGGGCACTACTGTATGGCGTAACGTACATATAATGTAAAGTGGTGTACAGTGTGGTGTAATGTGAATTAGGGACAATATCGCATAATAAAATGTGAACACCAAAATAAGGATTTCTATGGGTGAGGGGTGATGCTGCTGGGAAAGGGGTGTAGGGTCAGAGGCGGAACTAGCGGTGGTGCTATGGTACACCAGCCAAAATCTTGCCTAGGGCATCATATTGGTTAGGGCCTGCTCTGGTGATATGTGTGGTATGTCTGGTGTCTAAATAGGGGGTGTGGCCTGTGCCATGAGTGTAGCTATCTCCATGGAGGGCATAGCTAGTGCCTACCTTCAACCACTTAATAGTTAACTATAGCAAGAAAAAATGTGTGACCACCATGTAATACAGAGAATTAGTGACCACCGTATACAGGGAGCATCACAGTGACCCCCATGTAATAGAGAGAGCTGGAAAGGTGGAGATGTATAAAGAGGAGCAATGATGAGGCAAAACAGAACAGATGTGGAAAGATTAGAAGAGATGGGGGCAATACTGGGCATACAGGAAACAGAGGGCTCCTGGGACACACCAGCACAGACACCACTTGCTTACACACTTACTGGCAGACACCACTTACCAACACATCCAACCCTTAGTAATACAGATTCCACTTACTGACACCAACACACTGCTAGACAGACAGACAGACACACACACACACACACACACACCACTTACTGACACACACACACACACACACCACTGACAACTCCTCTCCTCCATCACTCTGCTCCTTCCCTCACACTCTGGCACCTTCTCTCCTCCATCACTCTGCTCCATCCCTCACACTCCGACACCTATCCGCCATCACTCTGCTCCTTCCCTCACACTCCAGCCCCTCCTCTCCGCCATCACTCTGCTCCATCCCCCACACTCCAGCCCCTCCTCTCCGCCATCACTCTGCTCCATCCCCCACACTCCAGCCCCTCCTCTCCGCCATCACTCTGCTCCATCCCTCACACTCCAGCCCCTCCTCTCCGCCATCACTCTGCTCCATCCCTCACACTCCGACACCTCCTATCCGCCATCACTCTGCTCCTTCCCTCACACTCCAGCCCCTCCTCTCCGCCATCACTCTGCTCCATCCCTCACACTCCGACACCTCCTATCCGCCATCACTCTGCTCCTTCCCTCACACTCCAGCCCCTCCTCTCCGCCATCACTCTGCTCCATCCCTCACACTCCGACACCTCCTATCCGCCATCACTCTGCTCCTTCCCTCACACTCCAGCCCCTCCTCTCCGCCATCACTCTGCTCCATCCCTCACACTCCGACACCTCCTATCCGCCATCACTCTGCTCCTTCCCTCACACTCCAGCCCCTCCTCTCCGCCATCACTCTGCTCCATCCCTCACACTCCGACACCTCCTATCCGCCATCACTCTGCTCCTTCCCTCACACTCCAGCCCCTCCTCTCCGCCATCACTCTGCTCCATCCCTCACACTCCGACACCTCCTATCCGCCATCACTCTGCTCCTTCCCTCACACTCCAGCCCCTCCTCTCCGCCATCACTCTGCTCCATCCCTCACACTCCAGTCCTTCCTCTCCGCCATCACTCTGCTCCATCCCTCACACTCCAGCCCCTCCTCTCCTCCATCACTCTGCTCCATCCCTCACACTCCAGCCCCTCCTCTCCGCCATCACTCTGCTCCTTCCCTCACACTCCAGCCCCTCCTCTCCGCCATCACTCTGCTCCATCCCTCACACTCCAGTCCTTCCTCTCCGCCATCACTCTGCTCCTTCCCTCACACTCCAGCCCCTCCTCTCCTCCATCACTCTGCTCCATCCCTCACACTCCAGCCCCTCCTCTCCTCCATCACTCTGCTCCTTCCCTCACACTCCAGCCCCTCCTCTCCTCCATCACTCTGCTCCTTCCCTCACACTCCAGCCCCTCCTCTCCTCCATCACTCTGCTCCATCCCTCACACTCCAGCCCCTCCTCTCCGCCATCACTCTGCTCCATCCCCCACACTCCAGCCCCTCCTCTCCGCCATCACTCTGCTCCTTCCCTCACACTCCAGCCCCTCCTCTCCGCCATCACTCTGCTCCATCCCTCACACTCCAGCCCCTCCTCTCCGCCATCACTCTGCTCCATCCCTCACACTCCGACACCTCCTATCCGCCATCACTCTGCTCCTTCCCTCACACTCCAGCCCCTCCTCTCCGCCATCACTCTGCTCCATCCCTCACACTCCAGTCCTTCCTCTCCGCCATCACTCTGCTCCATCCCTCACACTCCAGCCCCTCCTCTCCTCCATCACTCTGCTCCATCCCTCACACTCCAGCCCCTCCTCTCCGCCATCACTCTGCTCCTTCCCTCACACTCCAGCCCCTCCTCTCCGCCATCACTCTGCTCCATCCCTCACACTCCAGTCCTTCCTCTCCGCCATCACTCTGCTCCATCCCTCACACTCCAGCCCCTCCTCTCCTCCATCACTCTGCTCCTTACCTCACACTCCAGCCCCTCCTCTCCGCCATCACTCTGCTCCATCCCCCACACTCCAGCCCCACCTATCCGCCATCACTCTGCTCATTCCCTCACACTCCAGCCCCTCCTCTCCGCCATCACTCTGCTCCATCCCCCACACTCCAGCCCCTCCTCTCCTCCATCACTCTGCTCCTTCCCTCACACTCCAGCCCCACCTATCCGCCATCACTCTGCTCATTCCCTCACACTCCAGCCCCTCCTCTCCGCCATCACTCTGCTCCATCCCCCACACTCCAGCCCCTCCTCTCCGCCATCACTCTGCTCCTTCCCTCACACTCCAGCCCCTCCTCTCCGCCATCACTCTGCTCCATCCCTCACACTCCAGCCCCTCCTCTCCGCCATCACTCTGCTCCATCCCTCACACTCCGACACCTCCTATCCTCCATCACTCTGCTCCATCCCTCACACTCCGACACCTCCTATCCGCCATCACTCTGCTCCTTCCCTCACACTCCAGCCCCTCCTCTCCGCCATCACTCTGCTCCATCCCTCACACTCCAGCCCCTCCTCTCCGCCATCACTCTGCTCCTTCCCTCACACTCCAGCCCCTCCTCTCCGCCATCACTCTGCTCCATCCCTCACACTCCAGCCCCTCCTCTCCGCCATCACTCTGCTCCATCCCTCACACTCCGACACCTCCTATCCGCCATCACTCTGCTCCTTCCCTCACACTCCAGCCCCTCCTCTCCGCCATCACTCTGCTCCATCCCTCACACTCCAGTCCTTCCTCTCCGCCATCACTCTGCTCCATCCCTCACACTCCAGCCCCTCCTCTCCTCCATCACTCTGCTCCTTCCCTCACACTCCAGCCCCTCCTCTCCGCCATCACTCTGCTCCATCCCCCACACTCCAGCCCCACCTATCCGCCATCACTCTGCTCATTCCCTCACACTCCAGCCCCTCCTCTCCGCCATCACTCTGCTCCATCCCCCACACTCCAGCCCCTCCTCTCCTCCATCACTCTGCTCCTTCCCTCACACTCCAGCCCCACCTATCCGCCATCACTCTGCTCATTCCCTCACACTCCAGCCCCTCCTCTCCGCCATCACTCTGCTCCATCCCCCACACTCCAGCCCCTCCTCTCCGCCATCACTCTGCTCCTTCCCTCACACTCCAGCCCCTCCTCTCCGCCATCACTCTGCTCCATCCCTCACACTCCAGCCCCTCCTCTCCGCCATCACTCTGCTCCATCCCTCACACTCCGACACCTCCTATCCGCCATCACTCTGCTCCTTCCCTCACACTCCAGCCCCTCCTCTCCGCCATCACTCTGCTCCTTCCCTCACACTCCGGTCACTCCTCTCCTCCATCACTCTGCTCCTTCCCTCACACTCCGGTCACTCCTCTCCTCCATCACTCTGCTCCATCCCTCACACTCCAGCCCCTCCTCTCCTCCATCACTCTGCTCCTTCCCTCACACTCCAGCCCCTCCTCTCCGCCATCACTCTGCTCCTTCCCTCACACTCCGGTCACTCCTCTCCTCCATCACTCTGCTCCTTCCCTCACACTCCGGTCACTCCTCTCCGCCATCACTCTGCTCCTTCCCTCACACTCCGGTCACTCCTCTCCTCTATCACCCTGCTCCTTCCCTCACATTCCGGGCACTCCTCTCCTCCATCACTCTGCTCCATTCCTCACACTCCAGCCCGTCCTCTCCTCCATCACTCTGCTCCTTCCCTCACACTCCGGTCACTCCTCTCCTCCATCACTCTGCTCCATCCCTCACACTCCAGCCCCTCCTCTCCTCCATCACTCTGCTCCATTCCTCACACTCCAGCCCCTCCTCTCCTCCATCACTCTGCTCCATTCCTCACACTCCAGCCCCACCTATCCTCCATCACTCTGCTCCATTCCTCACACTCCAGCTCCTCCTCTCCTCCATCACTCTGCTCCATCCCTCACACTCCAGCCCCTCCTCTCCTCCATCACTCTGCTCCATTCCTCACACTCCAGCCCCTCCTCTCCTCCATCACTCTGCTCCTTCCCTCACACTCCAGCCCCTCCTCTCCTCCATCACTCTGCTCCTTCCCTCACACTCCGGTCACTCCTCTCCTCCATCACTCTGCTCCATTCCTCACACTCCAGCCCCTCCTCTCCGCCATCACTCTGCTCCATTCCTCACACTCCAGCCCCTCCTCTCCTCCATCACTCTGCTCCATTCCTCACACTCCAGCTCCTCCTCTCCTCCATCACTCTGCTCCATCCCTCACACTCCAGCCCCTCCTCTCCTCCATCACTCTGCTCCATTCCTCACACTCCAGCCCCTCCTCTCCTCCATCACTCTGCTCCATTCCTCACACTCCAGCCCCACCTATCCTCCATCACTCTGCTCCATTCCTCACACTCCAGCCCCTCCTCTCCTCCATCACTCTGCTCCATTCCTCACACTCCAGCCCCACCTATCCTCCATCACTCTGCTCCATTCCTCACACTCCAGCCCCTCCTCTCCTCCATCACTCTGCTCCATTCCTCACACTCCAGCTCCTCCTCTCCTCCATCACTCTGCTCCATCCCTCACACTCCAGCCCCTCCTCTCCTCCATCACTCTGCTCCATTCCTCACACTCCAGCCCCTCCTCTCCTCCATCACTCTGCTCCATTCCTCACACTCCAGCCCCTCCTCTCCTCCATCACTCTGCTCCATTCCTCACACTCCAGCCCCACCTATCCTCCATCACTCTGCTCCATTCCTCACACTCCAGCCCCTCCTCTCCTCCATCACTCTGCTCCTTCCCTCACACTCCGGTCACTCCTCTCCTCCATCACTCTGCTCCATCCCTCACACTCCAGCCCCTCCTCTCCTCCATCACTCTGCTCCATTCCTCACACTCCAGCCCCTCCTCTCCTCCATCACTCTGCTCCATTCCTCACACTCCAGCCCCACCTATCCTCCATCACTCTGCTCCATTCCTCACACTCCAGCTCCTCCTCTCCTCCATCACTCTGCTCCATCCCTCACACTCCAGCCCCTCCTCTCCTCCATCACTCTGCTCCATTCCTCACACTCCAGCCCCTCCTCTCCTCCATCACTCTGCTCCTTCCCTCACACTCCAGCCCCTCCTCTCCTCCATCACTCTGCTCCTTCCCTCACACTCCGGTCACTCCTCTCCTCCATCACTCTGCTCCATTCCTCACACTCCAGCCCCTCCTCTCCGCCATCACTCTGCTCCATTCCTCACACTCCAGCCCCTCCTCTCCTCCATCACTCTGCTCCATTCCTCACACTCCAGCTCCTCCTCTCCTCCATCACTCTGCTCCATCCCTCACACTCCAGCCCCTCCTCTCCTCCATCACTCTGCTCCATTCCTCACACTCCAGCCCCTCCTCTCCTCCATCACTCTGCTCCATTCCTCACACTCCAGCCCCACCTATCCTCCATCACTCTGCTCCATTCCTCACACTCCAGCCCCTCCTCTCCTCCATCACTCTGCTCCATTCCTCACACTCCAGCCCCACCTATCCTCCATCACTCTGCTCCATTCCTCACACTCCAGCCCCTCCTCTCCTCCATCACTCTGCTCCATTCCTCACACTCCAGCTCCTCCTCTCCTCCATCACTCTGCTCCATCCCTCACACTCCAGCCCCTCCTCTCCTCCATCACTCTGCTCCATTCCTCACACTCCAGCCCCTCCTCTCCTCCATCACTCTGCTCCATTCCTCACACTCCAGCCCCTCCTCTCCTCCATCACTCTGCTCCATTCCTCACACTCCAGCCCCACCTATCCTCCATCACTCTGCTCCATTCCTCACACTCCAGCCCCTCCTCTCCTCCATCACTCTGCTCCTTCCCTCACACTCCGGTCACTCCTCTCCTCCATCACTCTGCTCCATCCCTCACACTCCAGCCCCTCCTCTCCTCCATCACTCTGCTCCATTCCTCACACTCCAGCCCCTCCTCTCCTCCATCACTCTGCTCCATTCCTCACACTCCAGCCCCACCTATCCTCCATCACTCTGCTCCATTCCTCACACTCCAGCTCCTCCTCTCCTCCATCACTCTGCTCCATCCCTCACACTCCAGCCCCTCCTCTCCTCCATCACTCTGCTCCATTCCTCACACTCCAGCCCCTCCTCTCCTCCATCACTCTGCTCCTTCCCTCACACTCCAGCCCCTCCTCTCCTCCATCACTCTGCTCCTTCCCTCACACTCCGGTCACTCCTCTCCTCCATCACTCTGCTCCATTCCTCACACTCCAGCCCCTCCTCTCCGCCATCACTCTGCTCCATTCCTCACACTCCAGCCCCTCCTCTCCTCCATCACTCTGCTCCATTCCTCACACTCCAGCTCCTCCTCTCCTCCATCACTCTGCTCCATCCCTCACACTCCAGCCCCTCCTCTCCTCCATCACTCTGCTCCATTCCTCACACTCCAGCCCCTCCTCTCCTCCATCACTCTGCTCCATTCCTCACACTCCAGCCCCACCTATCCTCCATCACTCTGCTCCATTCCTCACACTCCAGCCCCTCCTCTCCTCCATCACTCTGCTCCATTCCTCACACTCCAGCCCCACCTATCCTCCATCACTCTGCTCCATTCCTCACACTCCAGCCCCTCCTCTCCTCCATCACTCTGCTCCATTCCTCACACTCCAGCTCCTCCTCTCCTCCATCACTCTGCTCCATCCCTCACACTCCAGCCCCTCCTCTCCTCCATCACTCTGCTCCATTCCTCACACTCCAGCCCCTCCTCTCCTCCATCACTCTGCTCCATTCCTCACACTCCAGCCCCTCCTCTCCTCCATCACTCTGCTCCATTCCTCACACTCCAGCCCCTCCTCTCCTCCATCACTCTGCTCCATTCCTCACACTCCAGCCCCTCCTCTCCTCCATCACTCTGCTCCTTCCCTCACACTCCGGTCACTCCTCTCCTCCATCACTCTGCTCCATCCCTCACACTCCAGCCCCTCCTCTCCTCCATCACTCTGCTCCATTCCTCACACTCCAGCCCCTCCTCTCCTCCATCACTCTGCTCCATTCCTCACACTCCAGCCCCACCTATCCTCCATCACTCTGCTCCATTCCTCACACTCCAGCTCCTCCTCTCCTCCATCACTCTGCTCCATCCCTCACACTCCAGCCCCTCCTCTCCTCCATCACTCTGCTCCATTCCTCACACTCCAGCCCCTCTCTCCTTCCCCCTCCATCACTCTGCTCCTTCCCTCACACTCCAGCCCCTCCTCTCCTCCATCACTCTGCTCCTTCCCTCACACTCCGGTCACTCCTCTCCTCCATCACTCTGCTCCATTCCTCACACTCCAGCCCCTCCTCTCCTCCATCACTCTGCTCCATCCCTCACACTCCAGCCCCTCCTCTCCTCCATCACTCTGCTCCATTCCTCACACTCCAGCTCCTCCTCTCCTCCATCACTCTGCTCCATCCCTCACACTCCAGCCCCTCCTCTCCTCCATCACTCTGCTCCATTCCTCACACTCCAGCCCCTCCTCTCCTCCATCACTCTGCTCCATTCCTCACACTCCAGCCCCTCCTCTCCTCCATCACTCTGCTCCATTCCTCACACTCCAGCTCCTCCTCTCCTCCATCACTCTGCTCCATTCCTCACACTCCAGCCCCTCCTCTCCTCCATCACTCTGCTCCATTCCTCACACTCCAGCCCCTCCTCTCCTCCATCACTCTGCTCCATTCCTCACACTCCAGCCCCTCCTCTCCTCCATCACTCTGCTCCATCCCTCACACTCCAGCCCCTCCTCTCCTCCATCACTCTGCTCCATTCCTCACACTCCAGCCCCTCCTCTCCTCCATCACTCTGCTCCATTCCTCACACTCCAGCCCCTCCTCTCCTCCATCACTCTGCTCCATTCCTCACACTCCAGCCCCTCCTCTCCTCCATCACTCTGCTCCATTCCTCACACTCCAGCCCCTCCTCTCCTCCATCACTCTGCTCCTTCCCTCACACTCCAGCCCCTCCTCTCCTCCATCACTCTGCTCCATTCCTCACACTCCAGCCCCTCCTCTCCTCCATCACTCTGCTCCATCCCTCACACTCCAGCCCCTCCTCTCCTCCATCACTCTGCTCCATTCCTCACACTCCAGCCCCTCCTCTCCTCCATCACTCTGCTCCATTCCTCACACTCCAGCCCCTCCTCTCCTCCATCACTCTGCTCCATTCCTCACACTCCAGCTCCTCCTCTCCTCCATCACTCTGCTCCATCCCTCACACTCCAGCCCCTCCTCTCCTCCATCACTCTGCTCCATTCCTCACACTCCAGCCCCTCCTCTCCTCCATCACTCTGCTCCATTCCTCACACTCCAGCCCCTCCTCTCCTCCATCACTCTGCTCCATTCCTCACACTCCAGCTCCTCCTCTCCTCCATCACTCTGCTCCATTCCTCACACTCCAGCCCCTCCTCTCCTCCATCACTCTGCTCCATTCCTCACACTCCAGCCCCTCCTCTCCTCCATCACTCTGCTCCATTCCTCACACTCCAGCCCCTCCTCTCCTCCATCACTCTGCTCCATTCCTCACACTCCAGCCCCTCCTCTCCTCCATCACTCTGCTCCATTCCTCACACTCCAGCTCCTCCTCTCCTCCATCACTCTGCTCCATTCCTCACACTCCAGCCCCTCCTCTCCTCCATCACTCTGCTCCATTCCTCACACTCCAGCCCCTCCTCTCCTCCATCACTCTGCTCCATTCCTCACACTCCAGCCCCTCCTCTCCTCCATCACTCTGCTCCATTCCTCACACTCCGGTCACTCCTCTCCTCCATCACTCTGCTCCATCCCTCACACTCCAGCCCCTCCTCTCCTCCATCACTCTGCTCCATTCCTCACACTCCAGCTCCTCCTCTCCTCCATCACTCTGCTCCATTCCTCACACTCCAGCTCCTCCTCTCCTCCATCACTCTGCTCCATCCCTCACACTCCAGCCCCTCCTCTCCTCCATCACTCTGCTCCATTCCTCACACTCCAGCCCCTCCTCTCCTCCATCACTCTGCTCCATCCCTCACACTCCAGCCCCTCCTCTCCTCCATCACTCTGCTCCATTCCTCACACTCCAGCCCCTCCTCTCCTCCATCACTCTGCTCCATTCCTCACACTCCAGCCCCTCCTCTCCTCCATCACTCTGCTCCATTCCTCACACTCCAGCCCCTCCTCTCCTCCATCACTCTGCTCCATTCCTCACACTCCAGCTCCTCCTCTCCTCCATCACTCTGCTCCATTCCTCACACTCCAGCCCCTCCTCTCCTCCATCACTCTGCTCCATTCCTCACACTCCAGCCCCTCCTCTCCTCCATCACTCTGCTCCATTCCTCACACTCCAGCCCCTCCTCTCCTCCATCACTCTGCTCCATTCCTCACACTCCAGCCCCTCCTCTCCTCCATCACTCTGCTCCATTCCTCACACTCCAGCCCCTCCTCTCCTCCATCACTCTGCTCCATTCCTCACACTCCAGCCCCTCCTCTCCTCCATCACTCTGCTCCATTCCTCACACTCCAGCCCCTCCTCTCCTCCATCACTCTGCTCCATTCCTCACACTCCAGCCCCTCCTCTCCTCCATCACTCTGCTCCATTCCTCACACTCCAGCTCCTCCTCTCCTCCATCACTCTGCTCCATTCCTCACACTCCAGCCCCTCCTCTCCTCCATCACTCTGCTCCATCCCTCACACTCCAGCCCCTCCTCTCCTCCATCACTCTGCTCCATTCCTCACACTCCAGCCCCTCCTCTCCTCCATCACTCTGCTCCATTCCTCACACTCCAGCCCCTCCTCTCCTCCATCACTCTGCTCCATTCCTCACACTCCAGCCCCTCCTCTCCTCCATCACTCTGCTCCATTCCTCACACTCCAGCCCCTCCTCTCCTCCATCACTCTGCTCCATTCCTCACACTCCAGCCCCTCCTCTCCTCCATCACTCTGCTCCTTCCCTCACACTCCAGCCCCTCCTCTCCTCCATCACTCTGCTCCATTCCTCACACTCCAGCCCCTCCTCTCCTCCATCACTCTGCTCCATCCCTCACACTCCAGCCCCTCCTCTCCTCCATCACTCTGCTCCATTCCTCACACTCCAGCCCCTCCTCTCCTCCATCACTCTGCTCCATTCCTCACACTCCAGCCCCTCCTCTCCTCCATCACTCTGCTCCATTCCTCACACTCCAGCTCCTCCTCTCCTCCATCACTCTGCTCCATCCCTCACACTCCAGCCCCTCCTCTCCTCCATCACTCTGCTCCATTCCTCACACTCCAGCCCCTCCTCTCCTCCATCACTCTGCTCCATTCCTCACACTCCAGCCCCTCCTCTCCTCCATCACTCTGCTCCATTCCTCACACTCCAGCTCCTCCTCTCCTCCATCACTCTGCTCCATTCCTCACACTCCAGCCCCTCCTCTCCTCCATCACTCTGCTCCATCCCTCACACTCCAGCCCCTCCTCTCCTCCATCACTCTGCTCCATTCCTCACACTCCAGCCCCTCCTCTCCTCCATCACTCTGCTCCATTCCTCACACTCCAGCCCCACCTATCCTCCATCACTCTGCTCCATTCCTCACACTCCAGCTCCTCCTCTCCTCCATCACTCTGCTCCTTCCCTCACACTCCAACCCTTCCTCTCCTCCATCACTCTGTTCCATTCCTCACACTCCAGCACCTCCTCCTTCACTCTGCTCCATCCATCAGACTCCAGCCCCTCCTCTCCTCCATCACTCTGCTCCTTCCCTCATACTCTGGCCCCTCCTCTCCTCCATCACTCTGCTCCTTCCCTCACATTCTGGACCGACCTTTCCTTCATCACCCTCCTTACTTTACAGCCGCGATGCTCAGTAAATGTCAGAGAGAACAGGTCTACAGTGTTGCAGCCGCTCCTTCTCACGTTTCCATGCATGCCCTCTCTACCCCTGCAGGCTGCGCAGCCAGTGCGAAAAATAAAAGAAATAAGAAAATGGCGCTCCTTGAAAACTATTTTTTTTTAAAGTCTGCCGGAATGCTAATACTGAATATTAAATAAGCTCTCTCTGGAAACACAAATTAGGTTAATAAATAAACATTGGCCTCTCTCTGGTAATTCACTTTTTCTACGCCCAGGCATCTACAGGTAAGCAATTTATGACTCTTTGAGCTACAAGTGTGTGGGTGTGGGTGGGGGTGGGGGAGTAGCCAGTGTTCCCCACCGTCATACACAGCACACACTTCTTGCACTTTGTTGTTTTCCTTCTCAATGCAGGCCAATAAAAATTATTTTTAACATTATTACCAGCTATTTATATAGCTCACACATATTTCACAGTGCTTTGCAGAGAGTGTTTGCCCATTCACACCAGTCCCTACCCCAGTGAAGCTTATAATCTATGTGCCCTACCACCAGGGATGTGCGATGAGGAAAATGGCTGAGGAAGCACTGGCTAGTACCAGAGCCAGATTTACACACAATAAATGAGTCCAAGGGTGCATGTGGGCATTATACACAGGTGCAGTGGTATATACATGTGGGCTTTATACACAGTTGCAGCGGTATATACATGTGGGCATTTACACAGGTGCAGCAGTATATACATGTGGGCATTATACACAGGTGCAGCAGTATATACATGTGGGCATTATACACAGGTGCAGAGGTATATACACGTGGGCATTATACACAGGTGCAGAGGTATACACACGTGGGCATTATACACAGGTGCAGTGGTATATACACGTGGGCATTATACACAGGTGCAGAGGTATAAACACACGTGGGCATTATACACAGGTGCAGAGGTATACACACGTGGGCATTATACACAGGTGCAGAGGTATACACACGTGGGCTATATACACAGGTGCAGAGGTATACACACGTGGGCATTAGACACAGGTGCAGAGGTATACACACGTGGGCATTAGACACAGGTGCAGAGGTATACACACGTGGGCATTATACACAGGTGCAGAGGTATACACACGTGGGCATTATACACAGGTGCAGAGGTATACACACGTGGGCATTATACACAGGTGCAGAGGTATATACACGTGGGCATTATACACAGGTGCAGAGGTATACACACGTGGGCATTATACACAGGTGCAGAGGTATATACACGTGGGCATTATACACAGGTGCAGTGGTATACACACGTGGGCTATATACACAGGTGCAGAGGTATACACACGTGGGCATTATACACAGGTGCAGAGGTATACACACGTGGGCACTATACACAGGTGCAGAGGTATACACACGTGGGCACTATACACAGGTGCAGAGGTATACACGTGGGCATTATACACAGGTGCAGAGGTATACACACGTGGGCATTATACACAGGTGCAGAGGTATACACACGTGGGCATTATACACAGGTGCAGAGGTATACACACGTGGGCATTGTACACAGGTGCAGCAGTATATACACGTGGGCATTATACACAGGTGCAGAGGTATATACACGTGGGCATTATACACAGGTGCAGAGGTATATACACGTGGGCATTAGACACAGGTGCAGAGGTATACACACGTGGGCATTATACACAGGTGCAGCGGTATACACACGTGGGCATTATACACAGGTGCAGAGGTATATACACGTGGGCATTATACACAGGTGCAGAGGTATATACACGTGGGCATTATACACAGGTGCAGTGGTATATACACGTGGGCATTATACACAGGTGCAGAGGTATATACACGTGGGCATTAGACACAGGTGCAGCGGTATACACACGTGGGCATTATACACAGGTGCAGAGGTATATACACGTGGGCATTATACACAGGTGCAGAGGTATACACACGTGGGCATTATACACAGGTGCAGTGGTATATACACGTGGGCATTATACACAGGTGCAGAGGTATACACACGTGGGCATTATACACAGGTGCAGAGGTATACACACGTGGGCATTATACACAGGTGCAGAGGTATACACACGTGGGCATTAGACACAGGTGCAGAGGTATACACACGTGGGCATTAGACACAGGTGCAGAGGTATACACACGTGGGCATTAGACACAGGTGCAGAGGTATACACACGTGGGCATTATACACAGGTGCAGAGGTATATACACGTGGGCTATATACACAGGTGCAGAGGTATACACACGTGGGCTATATACACAGGTGCAGTAGTATATACACGTGGGCATTAGACACAGGTGCAGTGGTATATACACGTGGGCTATATACACAGGTGCAGAGGTATACACACGTGGGCATTAGACACAGGTGCAGAGGTATACACACGTGGGCATTAGACACAGGTGCAGTGGTATATACACGTGGGCATTATACACAGGTGCAGAGGTATACACACGTGGGCTATATACACAGGTGCAGAGGTATACACACGTGGGCATTAGACACAGGTGCAGAGGTATACACACGTGGGCTATATACACAGGTGCAGTAGTATATACACGTGGGCATTATACACAGGTGCAGAGGTATACACACGTGGGCTATATACACAGGTGCAGAGGTATACACACGTGGGCATTAGACACAGGTGCAGAGGTATACACACGTGGGCATTATACACAGGTACAGTAGTATATACACGTGGGCATTATACACAGGTGCAGTGGTATACACACGTGGGCATTATACACAGGTGCAGAGGTATATACACGTGGGCATTATACACAGGTGCAGAGGTATATACATGTGGGCATTATACACAGGCGCAGCAGCATATATATGTGGGTGTTATACACAGGCGCAGCAGTATATACATGTGGGCGTTATACACCGGTACAGTAGTATATACATGTGGGCGTTATACACAGGTACAGTAGTATATACATGTGACCATTATACACAGTTGCAGCGGTACATACATGTGACCATTATACACAGTTGCAGCGGTACATACATGTCGGCATTATACACAGGTGCAGCAGTATATACATGTGGGCATTATACACAGGTGCAGCAGTGTATACACATGGGCATTATACACAGGTGCAGCGGTATATACATGTCGGCATTATACACAGGTGCAGCAGTATATACATGTGGGCATTATACACAAGCACAGCGGTATATACATGTCGGCATTATACACAAGTGCAGCGGTATATACATGTGGGCATTATACACGGGTGCAGCAGTATATACACGTGGGCATTATACACAGGTGCAGCAGCATATACATGTGGGCAGTATACACGGGCGCAGCAGTATATACATGTGGGCATTATACACAGGTGCAGCAGCATATACATGTGGGCGTTATACACAGGTGCAGCAGCATATACATGTGGGCAGTATACACAGGTGCAGCAGTATATACATGTGGGCAGTATACACAAGTGCAGCAGCATATACATGTGGGCGTTATACACAGTTGCAGCGGTATATATAAGTGGGCATTATACACAGGTGCAGCAGTATATACATGTGGGCATTATACACAGGTGCAGCAGCATATATATGTGGGCATTATACACAGGCGAGCAATATATACATGTGGGCATTATACACAAGCACAGCGGTATATACATGTCGGCATTATACACAAGTGCAGCGGTATATACATGTGGGCATTATACACGGGTGCAGCAGTATATACACGTGGGCATTATACACAGGTGCAGCAGCATATACATGTGGGCGTTATACACAGGCGCAGCGGTATATACATGTGGGCATTATACACAGGTGCAGCAGCATATACATGTGGGCGTTATACACAGGCGCAGCGGTATATACATGTGGGCATTAAACACAGTTGCAGTGGTATATATAAGTGGGCATTATACACAGGTGCAGCAGTATATATATGTGGGCATTATACACAGGTGCAGCAGTATATACATGTGGGCATTATACACAGGTGCAGCAGCATATACATGTGGGCGTTATACACAGGTGCAGCAGCATATACATGTGGGCAGTATACACAGGTGCAGCAGCATATACATGTGGGCGTTATACACAGTTGCAGCGGTATATATAAGTGGGCATTATACACAGGTGCAGCAGTATATACATGTGGGCATTATACACAGGTGCAGCAGCATATATATGTGGGCATTATACACAGGCGAGCAATATATACATGTGGGCATTATACACAAGCACAGCGGTATATACATGTCGGCATTATACACAAGTGCAGCGGTATATACATGTGGGCATTATACACGGGTGCAGCAGTATATACACGTGGGCATTATACACAGGTGCAGCAGCATATACATGTGGGCGTTATACACAGGCGCAGCGGTATATACATGTGGGCATTATACACAGGTGCAGCAGCATATACATGTGGGCGTTATACACAGGCGCAGCGGTATATACATGTGGGCATTAAACACAGTTGCAGTGGTATATATAAGTGGGCATTATACACAGGTGCAGCAGTATATATATGTGGGCATTATACACAGGTGCAGCAGTATATACATGTGGGCATTATACACAGGTGCAGCAGCATATATATGTGGGCATTATACACAGGTGTAGCGTTATATACACGTCAGCATTATACACAGGCGCAGCAGTATAATTACGTGGGTATTATACACAGGTGCAGTGGTATATACATGGGGGCATTATACACAGGTGCAGCACTATATACATGTGGGCGTAATACACAGGCGCAGCAGTATAGTTTATATTGATGGTAATATGTTCTTTTATTAATTTATGCGACATGCCCCCTTACATATTAAGTTATGATGTCACCTACCCCAATTATTATTTACTATATCCTCCCTTTTATATTTAAGTTGTGCCTCCTGACACCCTTTATATTGAACTTTGGCCCTGTTCCTCCTTATATGTAACTTTTGCCCACTAACCTCCCCCCTTATATGCAGTTTTTCTATGACTTGAGCTGCCTGTCCCCACCCCTTTTATAATATCATTAAAGTATGCTCCCATTCCTCTTACTTAATAAATGTATGGATTGGCATTGTGACCACTGCAGCACCTACCTTGCTCTAAGACTTTTACTGTTATACAGTTTGTGACTTTGGCTGTGCTACTCCACAGTCCACACCAGACTGTGTAACATCGGATGCGGGGGCGGAGCTTCGGGTCGGGATGGGGGCGGGGCCTCGGGAGGATCCGGGGGCGGGGCCTCGGGCACATTCAGACGTTTGCAGCTACTGTAGTTTTGAATAAGCCCACGGGTGGTTGGGACTTCAGCCGGCCGGTTCGGGGTGGATCTGTGACTGAGCGGCAAGGAGGTGAGTGTGCTGCTGATGACGACAGGATTTTTTTTCCTGTCATCACTGGCTGCACTGGAAGGGAGCTCTGTGGGCCTATTTTCAATGGGTGGCCTGGAGCTGCAGCTCCATCCGCCCCATTGTTAATCCGGCCCTGCGTGCCTGACCTGGAGGTAAAGAAGGATCTGTTTGCGTATGAACAGTTAAAGGATCCTACCTTAATCAAGGCTAGAGAGAATGTTAAGGTTGTTAATGGGGAACCTGTGGTACCAGGTGATAGGGTTACGTATCCCCGCATGGCCATCTGTAATGAGCTCTTGTACCACATTTTCAAAAGGGGTGAGGATGTGGTGGAACAGCTGGTAGTTCCCCAACCTTATCGGAGAACGGTACTAGATTTAGCTCATAGTCACGTTACAGCAGGACATTTAGGGGCAGAAAAAAAACACTGAAAGAGTTTTACAAAGGTTCTTTTGGCCAGGGGTTTATAAAGAAGTGTCTGAATATTGTTCTTCCTGTCCTGAATGCCAGTATCATGCCCCTATACCCCATTTCAGGAGCCCACTAGTTCCCATGCCTATTATAGAGGTCCCGTTTGACAGAATAGCCATGGATCTTGTGGGGCCCTTGTTAAAGTCTGCTCGGGGCCATCAGTATATCCTGGTAATTATGGACTATGCCACTCGATATCCTGAGGCTGTCCCTTTACGCACTATCACAACCAAGGCAATAGCTAGGGAGCTGGTGCAGGTTTTTAGTAGAGTGGGAATACCAAAATAAATTTTGACTGACCAAGGTACTCCATTTATGTCAAGGATCATGAAGGAATTGTGCAAATTATTTAAGGTCACTTACCTCAGGACGTCCATCTACCATCCCCAAACTGACAGGTTGGTGGAATGGTTTAATAAAACATTAAAAAGTATGTTAAAAAAGGTTGTTGAGAGAGATGGGAAAAACTGGGATTGTTTGTTGCCCTACTTGTTAATGGCCATCAGAGAAGTTCCTCAATCCTCTACGGGGTTTTCGCCATTTGATTTGTTGTATGGTAGACACCCCAGAGGGCTGTTGGGCATTGCCAAAGAGACGTGGGAAGGACAGCCCACTCCTTATAGAAGCGTTATTGAACATGTATCACAAATGCAGGATAGGATTGCAGCCGTGGTACCTATTATCAGAGAGCACATGGAGCAGGCCCAAAGTGCTCAACAGAGGGTATATAACCGGAGTGCCAAGATACGGGAATTTGCTCCTGGAGATAGAGTTCTTGTTTTGGTACCCACTGTGGAAAGCAAGTTCCTAGCTAAATGGCAGGGTCCATTTGAGATTAGGGAAAAAGTGAATGAGGTTAATTACAAAGTATACCAGCCGGGAAAGAGAAAACCTGAACAAATTTATCATGTTAACTTAATCAAACCCTGGAAAGATAGGTTGTCTCTGTCAGCGGAGCCTTGCCCTTCGGTGTCTTCACCTCGGTTGCTTCCCGCAGTGAAGGTGTCAGAGACATTATCAGCTGGTCAGAAAAATCAGGTTAAAGAGTTTCTCGTCCAAAATAGGGAAATATTTTCAGAGCTGCCTGGCCGAACGACCATAATAAAACATGACATTGTCACAGAACCAGGGGTCAGGGTCCACTTAAAGCCATATAGGATTCCGGAAGCTCAGCGAGAAGCTGTTTCTAAAGAAGTTAAAACCATGTTAGAACTTGGAGTCATAGAGGAGTCTAGCAGTGAGTGGTCCAGTCCCATAGTTCTCATCCCGAAGCCCGACGGTAGCATACGCTTCTGTAATGACTTTCGTAAGTTAAATGAGGTGTCCAAGTGTGACGCATACCCCATGCCCCGTGTGGATGAGCTTATAGAAAGGCTGGGAATAGCCAGGTTTCTCACCATGTTGGACCTGACCAAAGGTTACTGGCAAATACCTTTATCTGATAGTGCAAAAGAAAAAACAGCCTTTTCGGTTCCAGAGGGGCTGTACCAGTATAAGATGTTACCCTTTGGGTTGCATGGGGCTCCAGCGACCTTTCAACGGGCGATGGATAAAATTTGAGGCCCCATAGAAAATATGCAGCTGCCTATTTGGATGATGTGGTAATTCACAGTACAAACTGGGGGTCCCATTTGGTTAAAGTACAAGCAGTACTGGACTCAATCAGAGAGGCAGGGTTAACTGCTAACCCAAAGAAGTGCTGCCTCGCAATGGAGGAGGTCAAATACTTGGGCTTCACCATAGGCAGAGGTCTGATTAGGCCCCAATTGAATAAAATTGATGCTATTCAAAACTGGCCTCGTCCAGTGAATAAAAAACAGGTAAGGGCTTTTTTGGGAATAACTAGGTACTATAGGCGGTTTATTCCCAATTTTGCGACCATGGCGGTGCCGTTGTCAGACCTTACCAAAGGGAAGCAGTCAAATATGGTGAAATGGAACCCTGATGCAGAAAAAGCGTTCCAAGCGTTAAAAGTGGCTTTGTGTTCACAACCGGTATTGATAACACCAGATTTTTCAAAAGAATTTGTGGTACAGACAGATGCCTCAGAGGTAGGGATAGGGGCTGTGCTGTCCCAAACCAGAGATGGGGACGAACACCCTATCATTTATTTGAGTAGGAAACTCAATGAGCATGAAAAAAGGTATGCCATTGTGGAAAAGGAGGCTTTGGCCATTAAGTGGGCACTAGATACCTTGAGATATTACCTCTTGGGTAGACAATTCAGACTAGTGACAGACCATGCCCCTTTAAAATGGATGTATGTAAATAGAGGCAAGAATGCTCGTGTAACTAGATGGTTTCTAGCGTTGCAGGACTTTAAGTTTACTGTCGAACATAGACCGGGAACACAATTGGCCAACGCAGATGCATTGTCTCGCATCTTCTGTTTGGGGGCTACAAATGTTCCGGCCCCTAGGTTGAAAAAGGGGAGGGGGATATGTGACAAGAACACTGGGATAGTGTTTGAGGGCAGGTATGTTTGTCCCAGGTTCTTGTCTTACATGTTTTAGAAAATGAAAACTTCTAGGAAAAATGCTTTTGTTTTGTCAGAACCTTTTCAGTTTGCTGTAAAAGCTGGGTATAGGCTCTAAGAGAGAGATAAGGAGAGTTCTAGACATTGGGCCCAGTTCGGGTCTTTGGCCTCACAGAGGGCTAATCAGGGTTTCAGCTGTGGAAGTGTGTTATAGGGCTGCTAGCCTGATTAGTATGAGCAGACTGCCTGGGAAGGCTGCAGGTTCTGTGTGGGAGAAACACGCTTTCTGATACAAGTGAGCTACACAGTATTTACTGGAGAACTCTGTGTTTTTGTTTAGTGGCAGTTAGGAATATCCTGTGTTTTGTTAGTGCCGGACAGGCAAGGTATTTTCTTTTGGTGTTTTGTTTTATTTTCTGTTTCAATAAAACTGCCCGGGGTCAGTTGTACCAGAAACTGGACTTGTGTTGTTCCTCAGCTGCTGCGTGCTGCCATATTCCCCAGGAAGAGGCGCCTTGCACCCCTACAGTGTTACAATATATTTATCAACATCTGTTTTTACTTATTTTTAATTTTTCCTCAGTGTACTTACTGGATACATTGTTTCCTTCTACTGCTATATAGTTACCATCATTGTTTCCTTCTGCTGCTATATAGTTACCATCATTGTTTCCTTCTGCTGATATATAGTTACCATCATTGGTTAAACAGATTTTATTCCGACTCTCCTGCCTACGGATTACTTCCTCCCACTCCTACCTCCAAGATTTTTCACGTGCTGCTTCCTATCTCTGGAATAGCCAACCTCTCCCCCTCAGTCTCTCCACCTCTCTACAAAACTTCAAATGGGCTCTCAAGACCCACTTCTTCACCAAACTCAGCCAAATCTCATCCTAACCCTCTGTTCCACATTCTCTATGTACCCCATCTGTGTCACCCCAGTCTGTCTACCCCTCCCCTTTAGAATGTAAGCTCTTACGAGCAGGGCCCTCTTCCCTCATGTGCTGATTATTTGTTTATGTACTCTGTAATTGGGCGCTGCGGAACCCTTGTGGCGCCATATAAATAAAGGATAATAATACATTTTCATACCGTCAGGGTGCCTATTAATACTATGAATTTTTGGTATCAAATTAGGTTTTTATATTATTAATTACCTGTGTTTACATATGTTTTAATTCTTTATTTAAATAAACCCCTTTTCATTTTACACGTCGGCTCTCTGTTCACATAATTTTCCCTGCTACCTTGCGCATCCGTTTTTTACTCTCTCTCTATAAGTGCAGTAGTGGGGGCTGCTGGAGGCAGTGTATATGTGGGTAATATTGTCCCCATGCAGTGCTGAGGTGTCAGAGGGGGGAGACAGGGTGGTGGCAGTAGTGCAGTAGCGGGGGTGCTGGAGGCAGTGTATATGTGGGTAATCTTGTCCCCATGCAGCACTGAGGTGTCAGAGGGGAGACAGGGTGGGTGGCAGTAGTGCAGTAGTGGGGGCTGCTGGAGGCAGTGTATATGTGGGTAATTTTGTTCCCATGCAGCACTGAGGTGTCAGAGGGGGGAGACAGGGTGGGTGGCAGTAGTGCAGTAGTGGGGTCTGCCAGAGGCAGTGTTTATGTGGGTAATCTTGTCCCCATGCAGCACTGAGGTGTCAGAGGGGGGAGACAGGGTGGGTGGCAGTAGTGGGGGCTGCTGGAGGCAGTGTCTATGTGGGTAATCTTGTCCCCATGCAGCACTGAGGTGTCAGAGGGGGGAGACAGTGTGGGTGGCAGTAGTGCAGTACTGGGGGCTGCTGGAGGCAGTGTATATGTGGGTAATCTTGTCCCCATGCAGCACTGAGATGTCAGAGGGGGAAGACAGGGTGGATGGCAGTAGTGCAGTAGTGGGGGCTGCTGGAGGCAGTGTATATGTGGGTAATCTTGTCCCCATGCAGCGCTTAGGTGGCAGAGGGGGGAGACAGGGTGGGTGGCAGTAGTGCAGTAGCGGGGGCTGCTGGAGGCAGTGTATATGTGGGTAATCTTATCCCCATGTAGAGCTGAGGTGTCAGAGGGGGGAGACAGGGTGGGTGGCAGTAGTGCAGTACTGGGGGCTGCTGGAGGCAGTGTCTATGTGGGTAATCTTGTCCCCATGCAGCACTGAGATGTCAGAGGGGGAAGACAGGGTGGATGGCAGTAGTGCAGTAGTGGGGGCTGCTGGAGGCAGTGTATATGTGGGTAATCTTGTCCCCATGCAGCGCTTAGGTGTCAGAGGGGGGAGACAGGGTGGGTGGCAGTAGTGCAGTAGTGGGGGCTGCTGGAGGCAGTGTATATGTGGGTAATCTTGTCCCCATGCAGCGCTTAGGTGTCAGAGGGGGGAGACAGGGTGGGTGGCAGTAGTGCAGTAGTGGGGGCTGCTGGAGGCAGTGTATATGTGGGTAATCTTGTCCCCATGCAGCGCTTAGGTGGCAGAGGGGGGAGACAGGGTGGGTGGCAGTAGTGCAGTAGCGGGGGCTGCTGGAGGCAGTGTCTATGTGGGTAATCTTGTCCCCATGCAGCACTGAGGTGTCAGAGGGGGGAGACAGGGTGGGTGGCAGTAGTGCAGTAGTGGGGGCTGCTGGAGGCAGTGTCTATGTGGGTAATCTTGTCCCCATGCAGCGCTGAGGTGTCAGAGGGGGGAGACAGGGTGGGTGGCAGTAGTGCAGTAGTGGGGGCTGCTGGAGGCAGTGTATATGTGGGTAATCTTATCCCCATGTAGAGCTGAGGTGTCAGAGGGGGGAGACAGGGTGGGTGGCAGTAGTGCAGTAGCGGGGGCTGCTGGAGGCAGTGTATATGTGGGTAATCTTGTCCCCATGCAGCGCTGAGGTGTCAGAGGGGGGAGACAGGACGGTGGGGCAGTAGTGCAGTAGTGGGGGCTGCTGGAGGCAGTGTCTATGTGGGTAACCTTGTCCCCATGCAGCGCTGAGGTGTCAGAGGGGGGAGACAGGGTGGGTGGCAGTAGTGCAGTAGCGGGGGCTGCTGGAGGCAGTGTCTATGTGGGTAATCTTGTCCCCATGCAGCACTGAGGTGTCAGAGGGGGGAGACAGGGTGGGTGGCAGTAGTGCAGTACTGGGGGCTGCTGGTGGCAGTGTCTATGTGGGTAATCTTGTCCCCATGTAGAGCTGAGGTGTCAGAGGGGGGAGACAGGGTGGGTGGCAGTAGTGCAGTACTGGGGGCTGCTGGAGGCAGTGTCTATGTGGGTACTCTTGTCCCCATGCAGCGCTGAGGTGTCAGAGGGGGGAGACAGGGTGGGTGGCAGTAGTGCAGTAGTGGGGGCTGCTGGAGGCAGTGTATATGTGGGTAATCTTGTCCCCATGCAGCGCTGAGGTGTCAGAGGGGGGAGACAGGACGGTGGGGCAGTAGTGCAGTAGCGGGGGCTGCTGGAGGCAGTGTCTATGTGGGTAATCTTGTCCCCATGCAGCACTGAGGTGTCAGAGGGGGGAGACAGGGTGAGTGGCAGTAGTGCAGTACTGGGGGCTGCTGGAGGCAGTGTCTATGTGGGTAATCTTGTCCCCATGCAGCGCTGAGGTGTCAGAGGGGGGAGACAGGGTGGGTGGCAGTAGTGCAGTAGCGGGGGCTGCTGGAGGCAGTGCATATGTGGGTAATCTTGTCCCCATGCAATGCTGAGGTGTCAGAGGGGGGAGACAGGGTGGGTGGCAGTAGTGCAGTACTGGGGGCTGCTGGTGGCAGTGTCTATGTGGGTAACCTTGTCCCCATGCAGCGCTGAGGTGCCAGAGGGGGGAGACAGGGTGGGTGGCAGTTGTGCAGTAGTGGAGGCTGCTGGAGGCAGTGTATATGTGGGTAATATTGTCCCCATGCAGCACTGAGGTGTCAGAGGGGGGGAGACAGGGTGGGTGGCAGTAGTGCAGTAGTGGAGGCTGCTGGAGGCAGTGTATATGTGGGTAATATTGTCCCCATGCAGCACTGAGGTGTCAGAGGGGGGAGACAGGACGGTGGGGCAGTAGTGCAGTAGCGGGGGCTGCTGGAGGCAGTGTATATGTGGGTAATCTTGTCCCCATGCAGCACTGAGGTGTCAGAGGGGGGAGACAGGGTGGGTGGCAGTAGTGCAGTAGCGGGGGCTGCTGGAGGCAGTGTATATGTGGGTAATCTTGTCCCCATGGAGCTCTGAGGTGTCAGAGGGGGGAGACAGGGTGGGTGGCAGTAGTGCAGTAGCGGGGGCTGTTGGAGGCAGTGTCTATGTGGGTAATCTTGTCCCCATGCAGCGCTTAGGTGGCAGAGGGGGGAGACAGGGTGGGTGGCAGTAGTGCAGTAGTGGGGGCTGCTGGAGGCAGTGTATATGTGGGTAATCTTGTCCCCATGCAGCACTGAGGTGTCAGAGGGGGGAGACAGGACGGTGGGGCAGTAGTGCAGTAGCGGGGGCTGCTGGAGGCAGTGTCTATGTGGGTAATCTTGTCCCCATGCAGCGCTTAGGTGGCAGAGGGGGGAGACAGGGTGAGTGGCAGTAGTGCAGTAGTGGGGGCTGCTGGAGGCAGTGTATATGTGGGTAATCTTGTCCCCATGCAGCACTGAGGTGTCAGAGGGGGGAGACAGGGTGGGTGGCAGTAGTGGGGGCTGCTGGAGGCAGTGTATATGTGGGTAATCTTGTCCCCATGCAGCGCTTAGGTGGCAGAGGGGGGAGACAGGGTGGGTGGCAGTAGTGCAGTAGCGGGGGCTGCTGGAGGCAGTGTCTATGTGGGTAATCTTGTCCCCATGCAGCACTGAGGTGTCAGAGGGGGGAGACAGGGTGGGTGGCAGTAGTGCAGTAGTGGGGGCTGCTGGAGGCAGTGTCTATGTGGGTAATCTTGTCCCCATGCAGCGCTGAGGTGTCAGAGGGGGGAGACAGGGTGGGTGGCAGTAGTGCAGTAGTGGGGGCTGCTGGAGGCAGTGTATATGTGGGTAATCTTATCCCCATGTAGAGCTGAGGTGTCAGAGGGGGGAGACAGGGTGGGTGGCAGTAGTGCAGTACTGGGGGCTGCTGGAGGCAGTGTCTATGTGGGTAATCTTGTCCCCATGCAGCACTGAGGTGTCAGAGGGGGAGACAGGGTGGGTGGCAGTAGTGCAGTAGCGGGGGCTGCTGGAGGCAGTGTATATGTGGGTAATCTTGTCCCCATGCAGCGCTGAGGTGTCAGAGGGGGGAGACAGGACGGTGGGGCAGTAGTGCAGTAGCGGGGGCTGCTGGAGGCAGTGTCTATGTGGGTAATCTTGTCCCCATGCAGCACTGAGGTGTCAGAGGGGGGAGACAGGGTGGGTGGCAGTAGTGCAGTACTGGGGGCTGCTGGTGGCAGTGTATATGTGGGTAATCTTATCCCCATGTAGAGCTGAGGTGTCAGAGGGGGGAGACAGGGTGGGTGGCAGTAGTGCAGTACTGGGGGCAGCTGGAGGCAGTGTATATGTGGGTAATCTTGTCCCCATGCAGCACTGAGATGTCAGAGGGGGAAGACAGGGTGGATGGCAGTAGTGCAGTAGTGGGGGCTGCTGGAGGCAGTGTATATGTGGGTAATCTTGTCCCCATGCAGCGCTTAGGTGGCAGAGGGGGGAGACAGGGTGGGTGGCAGTAGTGCAGTAGCGGGGGCTGCTGGAGGCAGTGTCTATGTGGGTAATCTTGTCCCCATGCAGCACTGAGGTGTCAGAGGGGGGAGACAGGGTGGGTGGCAGTAGTGCAGTAGTGGGGGCTGCTGGAGGCAGTGTCTATGTGGGTAATCTTGTCCCCATGCAGCGCTGAGGTGTCAGAGGGGGGAGACAGGGTGGGTGGCAGTAGTGCAGTAGTGGGGGCTGCTGGAGGCAGTGTCTATGTGGGTAATCTTGTCCCCATGCAGCGCTGAGGTGTCAGAGGGGGGAGACAGGGTGGGTGGCAGTAGTGCAGTAGTGGGGGCTGCTGGAGGCAGTGTATATGTGGGTAATCTTATCCCCATGTAGAGCTGAGGTGGCAGAGGGGGGAGACAGGGTGGGTGGCAGTAGTGCAGTAGCGGGGGCTGCTGGAGGCAGTGTCTATGTGGGTAATCTTGTCCCCATGCAGCGCTGAGGTGTCAGAGGGGAGACAGGGTGGGTGGCAGTAGTGCAGTACTGGGGGCTGCTGGAGGCAGTGTATATGTGGGTAATCTTGTCCCCATGCAGCACTGAGGTGTCAGAGGGGGGAGACAGGGTGGGTGGCAGTAGTGCAGTACTGGGGGCTGCTGGAGGCAGTGTATATGTGGGTAATCTTGTCCCCATGCAGCACTGAGGTGTCAGAGGGGGGAGACAGGGTGGGTGGCAGTAGTGCAGTAGTGGGGGCTGCTGGAGGCAGTGTCTATGTGGGTAATCTTGTCCCCATGCAGCGCTGAGGTGTCAGAGGGGGGAGACAGGGTGGGTGGCAGTAGTGCAGTACTGGGGGCTGCTGGAGGCAGTGTATATGTGGGTAATCTTGTCCCCATGCAGCACTGAGGTGTCAGAGGGGGGAGACAGGGTGGGTGGCAGTAGTGCAGTAGTGGGGGCTGCTGGAGGCAGTGTCTATGTGGGTAATCTTGTCCCCATGCAGCGCTGAGGTGTCAGAGGGGGGAGACAGGGTGGGTGGCAGTAGTGCAGTAGTGGGGGCTGCTGGAGGCAGTGTATATGTGGGTAATCTTATCCCCATGTAGAGCTGAGGTGTCAGAGGGGGGAGACAGGGTGGGTGGCAGTAGTGCAGTAGTGGGGGCTGCTGGAGGCAGTGTATATGTGGGTAATCTTGTCCCCATGCAGCACTGAGGTGTCAGAGGGGGGAGACAGGGTGGGTGGCAGTAGTGCAGTACTGGGGGCTGCTGGAGGCAGTGTATATGTGGGTAATCTTGTCCCCATGCAGCACTGAGGTGTCAGAGGGGGGAGACAGGGTGGGTGGCAGTAGTGCAGTAGTGGGGGCTGCTGGAGGCAGTGTCTATGTGGGTAATCTTGTCCCCATGCAGCGCTGAGGTGTCAGAGGGGGGAGACAGGGTGGGTGGCAGTAGTGCAGTAGTGGGGGCTGCTGGAGGCAGTGTATATGTGGGTAATCTTATCCCCATGTAGAGCTGAGGTGTCAGAGGGGGGAGACAGGGTGGGTGGCAGTAGTGCAGTACTGGGGGCTGCTGGAGGCAGTGTATATGTGGGTAATCTTATCCCCATGTAGAGCTGAGGTGTCAGAGGGGGGAGACAGGGTGGGTGGCAGTAGTGCAGTACTGGGGGCTGCTGGAGGCAGTGTATATGTGGGTAATCTTGTCCCCATGCAGAGCTGAGGTGTCAGAGGGGGGAGACAGGGTGGGTGGCAGTAGTGCAGTAGTGGGGGCTGCTGGAGGCAGTGTATATGTGGGTAATCTTGTCCCCATGCAGCACTGAGGTGTCAGAGGGGGGAGACAGGGTGGGTGGCAGTAGTGCAGTACTGGGGGCTGCTGGAGGCAGTGTATATGTGGGTAATCTTGTCCCCATGCAGCACTGAGGTGTCAGAGGGGGGAGACAGGGTGGGTGGCAGTAGTGCAGTAGTGGGGGCTGCTGGAGGCAGTGTCTATGTGGGTAATCTTGTCCCCATGCAGCGCTGAGGTGTCAGAGGGGGGAGACAGGGTGGGTGGCAGTAGTGCAGTAGTGGGGGCTGCTGGAGGCAGTGTATATGTGGGTAATCTTATCCCCATGTAGAGCTGAGGTGTCAGAGGGGGGAGACAGGGTGGGTGGCAGTAGTGCAGTACTGGGGGCTGCTGGAGGCAGTGTATATGTGGGTAATCTTATCCCCATGTAGAGCTGAGGTGTCAGAGGGGGGAGACAGGGTGGGTGGCAGTAGTGCAGTACTGGGGGCTGCTGGAGGCAGTGTATATGTGGGTAATCTTGTCCCCATGCAGAGCTGAGGTGTCAGAGGGGGGAGACAGGGTGGGTGGCAGTAGTGCAGTAGCGGGGGCTGCTGGAGGCAGTGTCTATGTGGGTAATCTTGTCCCCATGCAGCACTGAGGTGTCAGAGGGGGGAGACAGGGTGGGTGGCAGTAGTGCAGTACTGGGGGCTGCTGGAGGCAGTGTCTATGTGGGTAATCTTGTCCCCATGCAGCGCTGAGGTGTCAGAGGGGGGAGACAGGGTGGGTGGCAGTAGTGCAGTAGTGGGGGCTGCTGGTGGCAGTGTATATGTGGGTAATCTTATCCCCATGTAGAGCTGAGGTGTCAGAGGGGGGAGACAGGGTGGGTGGCAGTAGTGCAGTAGTGGGGGCTGCTGGAGGCAGTGTATATGTGGGTAATCTTATCCCCATGTAGAGCTGAGGTGTCAGAGGGGGGAGACAGGGTGGGTGGCAGTAGTGCAGTACTGGGGGCTGCTGGAGGCAGTGTCTTGTCAGGAATCGACTCACCAAGCTGGCATCCGTCCGCCGCTGCGGACTCCATCCTGGCTCCCTGCGGTCACCTGTCGTCTGTGTCCCTGCCATGGGACGCCATCACGGGCCTGGGAACGCTCCTGTGACAGCAGGCGTGTAGCACGCCGCGTTCCCGCTAGGCCGCGGCATGGGCGCCGCCATGACAGTTTACAGCAACCAGCATACAGCGGCCAATCCGGTGCTTGGCCGCACCCACTTACTCTCACTCACCCAATCCCTGTGAACCAAGGGGTACATAAGAGACTGCAGGATCAGTCTGCAGGCATCCTGGACTTTGTGTCACTCCTGCGACCCATGTGTAAGGATCTGTTCCATTACTCCTGTGTTCCTGGCTCTCTGGCTAAAGACTTGTACCTCTGGTTATCTGCACAAGCTCCGTGGAACTTCAAGGCCCAGCAATACCTGCAAACAGGCTTCACACTTATCACCACCCTGTGTGCTTCAGCCTGCAGTTGAGACTGACTCCAGGTGTGTCTCATTCCAACACCTGTGATACAGCTTGCTGCTGCCAGTGCTTCAATACCTGCACTGTGAAGTCAGACTCCTGCCTCTGCTACCAGGTTTGCCATTTTACATCTTACAGCCTAAGTTCCTGCTTTATATATCTGCACTGGTTTCCAAACCAGAACCATTTTCACAAGCACCTGTTCTTCTGTTATCATCACTACTGGTTACCATTGCTTCAGTTACCATAGACTCTCAGCTCCCACGCTGTACCATTGACATTGCATTTTCTCCCTGTTATTATTTACTGCCGTTTTGTGAACTTTCTGTTTAATATCATCTGCCAATAAACATCATTGCGCCATGCGCAGAAACATCATCCAGCCTCCTAGTTTTCTCCCTTCTACCTCCACTGACCCACTAGCGCCCCCTCTGGGGACACAGACAAGACCTGATCTGACAGTAAGTCCAGGATCGATGGACTCAGATGGTGGACGGAGTGTGGGGTCAGAGGCCTTGCAAAACCTGGTCTCCCGTCTGGATGGTCAAGAGGCTGCGCAGCAGCAGATGTTTCAATTTCTGCAAGGGATGTCCTCCCGGATAGATACACTACAGCAATCCCTGCCTAGTGTACTCACTCCTATTGTTTCTGTCACTCCAGCACCTGCCAGTGCTGTGAATTCCTCTATGCCGACTGCATCAGCTCCAGTGTCACGTCTGCACCTGCCCGTGCCGAGCAAGTATGATGGCAGCCCAAAGTTATGTCGCGGGTTTCTCAACCAATGTGAAATCCAGTTTGAGTTGTTGCCACATAATTTCCCCACGCCAAGATCCAAGGTTGCCTACATCATCTCCTTACTTTCTGGATCTGCTCTGAGCTGGGTGTCCCCTCTGTGGGAACGTGCTGACCCTCTGATTAACAACTACACAGACTTCGTGTCAACTTTCAGACGGATCTTTGACGAGCCTGGTCGTGCAACATCAGCTTCCGCTGACCTGATTCAACTCTGCCAAGGTACCCGTAGTATGGGACAATATGTTATTCTGTTCCAGACGTTGGCCGCTGAGGTTCAGTGGAATAATCAGGCCCTGGTAGCAGCCTTCTGGCATGGACTTTCTGACCGGATCAAGGATGAACTGGCGACCCGCGACCTTCCTGTTCAATTATCTGACCTGATCTCCTTGTGCATTAAGTTGGACTCTCGCATCCGCGAACGCAATAATGAACGCGCTCGGAGTGAGCCACGCAGATCAAGGATAATACCTTCTGTACAGTTCCAGTCTCCCTCTTCTGACGAGCCTATGCAGATAAATAGGTCCCGCCTAACTCCTGAAGAGCGGGCAAGAAGAATACGTGAGAGACTCTGTCTGTACTGTGCGGCTGCGGGCCACCAGATTAACTCCTGCACAGTGCGTTCGGGAAACGCCAGATCCTGACTTGCAAAGGAGGAGTCAAGTTGGGATCTTTTTGTCAAACTCCTTCTAATCCAGACCTTATCCTTCCAGTGACGTTAGAGACTTCTGTTGGGCTCCAGTCCGCATCAGCATTAGTGGACTGTGGAGCTGCAGGAAATTTCATCACCCAAGCTGCGGTAAATAAATTCTGCTTATCTACTTGTGAACTTTCCTGTCCAGTTTATATTACCGCTATGGATGGAAGTCGAATCTCCAAGGGGAATATTTCCCATCAAACTGCCCCAGTGGTCTTGGGAGTTGGATTCCTACACTCTGAACTGATTAAGTTCTTGGTCATCCCTCAAGCCACCCAGGAGATCGTCTTGGGCATGCCCTGGCTCCAGCTACATAATCCACAGTTTAACTGGTCAACGTTGCAGCTTACCTCATGGGGTTCACATTGTCATCAGTCCTGCTTAGCCCAAGTGTGTCCCATAAAGTCTACCGAAGTTAAGACACAGTCAAGTCTCCCAGCAGCCTATCAAGATTTCTCAGACGTCTTCTGTGAAAAGGCTGCTGATGTCCTGCCGCCCCATAGGGAATGGGATTGTCCCATCGATCTCCTTCCTGGCAAGAAGCCACCTAGGGGGCGCACCTACCCGTTGTCTGTTCCTGAAACTGAGGCGATGAGCGTTTACATCAAAGAGAATCTTCAGAAGGGATTCATCCGTCCGTCATCATCACCCGCTGGCGCAGGATTCTTCTTTGTTAAGAAGAAGGATGGAGGACTGCGTCCATGCATTGACTACCGGGGTCTCAATGACATTACCATCAAAAACAGTTATCCATTACCACTCATTACCGAATTATTTGACAGAGTCAAAGGAGCCCGCATCTTCACCAAGTTAGATCTCCGCGGTGCCTACAATCTCATCAGAATCCGGAGTGGTGACGAGTGGAAAACAGCTTTTAACACTCGAGATGGCCATTACGAATACCTAGTAATGCCATTTGGATTGAGTAATGCTCCAGCAGTGTTCCAACACTTTGTGAACGAAATTTTTCGTGATGTCCTGTATAAGCACCTCGTTGTTTACTTGGATGATATCCTCATCTTCTCCCAAGACCTTCCATCTCATCGTCTACAAGTCCGAGAAGTTCTCCGACGTCTTCGTGAGAACCGTCTTTACGGAAAGCTATCTAAATGCACCTTTGAAGTACCCTCTATACCCTTCCTGGGTTATATAATTTCCGGATCGGATCTTCAGATGGACCCGACAAAATTGGAAGCTATTGCCAATTGGTCCATTCCAAATTCTCTCAAGTCTATCCAGCGGTTCCTGGGTTTTGCCAACTACTATAGGAAATTTATTCGGGGATTCTCCACTCTCATCGCTCCTATTACCAACCTGACTCGGAAAGGGGCAAACCATTCCAACTGGTCAGAAGAAGCCTTAGCAGCCTTCCAGAAGATCAAGCTGGCCTTTATGTCTGCTCCAGTTCTGTCTCAGCCAGATATAAACAGACCGTTCGAGTTGGAGGTGGACGCCTCTACAGTTGGGGTTGGAGCTGTTCTCTCCCAGAAGGGACCCGATGGGAAAGTCCACCCTTGTGGATTTTATTCTCGCAAATTCCTTCCTGCAGAAGCTAACTACTCCGTTGGAGACCAAGAACTACTAGCGATCAAGCTGGCTCTCGAGGAATGGAGATACCTCCTAGAAGGGGCCAAACATCCGTTTAATATCTACACGGATCATAAAAACCTGCTATACTTAAAGGCAGCTCAGTGCCTTAATCCTCGCCAGTCCAGGTGGGCTATGTTTTTCTCACGTTTTAATTTTTTTTTTTTTAAATTCTTTATTTTTCATTTTGTAATATAAACAATTTTTCCACATATGTCAACACATATATCAAAAATAAAACGTATGCAGCAGTCTCATAGCTTATCAGCTGTAAATATACAAAATCTCAGTAAATGGTTTGCAAAAAGAGAGATTAACATATTCACATGTGTTATCTTAAACCGTGCTACATTCATAACAAATTACATATTCTGGAATAGAAAGCAACCTCGGTGCAGTATTGCATAGTAACATAATATGTGGACAAGGTGTGAGGTCGCAAGAACCATCAAAGACAGACAAGAAGAAGGGGGGAGACGAGGGAAAGGAGGGAGGAAGGGAAAGAAAAAAGCCCCATGTCCTTCCATTTTCAGTGTGTATTTCAAGGTGCATAGTCAGCATAGGTCTTAGTGGTCTTAAAATCAATCCAAAGGAACCAGGTTGCCACATAATCCGAATATTTGTCTAAGGCGGCAGAGTAAACATCTTCCATGTACATATAGAAGTCAATGCGTTGGAACCACTCCCATATTGTCGGTGGGTTAGTGGATTTCCAACGCACCGGGAGTATAGCTCTTGCCGCATTATTTAAATGCTTGAGAAGGGATTTCTTGTAGCGGGAAGGGGGTATATCTGAGTGTGACAACAGCCAGAAGTCCGGGCCCAATGGGACCCGGTCTCCCAGAATCTTTGTTGATAGGTCCGTAATTGTGTTCCAAAATGGGATAATTAACGAACAGTCCCACCATATGTGGATCAGTGTGCCAGTTTCCTTATTGCATCTCCAGCATAGGGGAGAGACCGAGGGGTAAATTTTATGTAGGAGAGACGGGCATCTATACCATCTAGTCAGTAATTTGTATTGTGTTTCCACAACGTCTAGACTAGTGGAGCACTGTGCCATGACCCTACAATGTGTGTCCCATTGAATCCTGATTCCCCGATGTTTCAGATCCCTATCCCAGGCGTCACAAAATGAGGGGACTGTAGGAAAGGAACTCTGTCGAAGGATCTTATAAATGCCTGACACCACATGTGAGGGGGCTATCTCCTGACTGCACATGGATTCAAAGGGAGTGAGAGCCTCATGAAGGTCTGTCGCTTTTCGCTGTGATGTAATAAAATGTCTCGCCTGAAGGTAAAACCAATAGTCTTTGGCGGGTATAGCGCCCATTTTCTGTATTTCAGCGAACGGTTTGAGTTTGCCATGTGTAGTCAAGTGAATCACCCTGGTCACACCCGCCCCCTCCCATCTAAAAGCAATCTCATTGGACCTGCCCGGGGGGAATAATGGGTTGTCAAATATAGGCATAACGGACGTTTGTTTAGACATGAGTCCCATTTTGTAACGAAGTGTCCGCCATAGAGCCAGTGTGGGCCCCACAGTAGGATGTGGTGAGCGACTAAGCTTAGGGGACCAAGGTATTGCCTGTAGGTTAAGATTAGTGGAATAAGTTTCCAGGTCGACCCACTGCTTCCTCTGGGAGGCAGGGCGAGACCAATCTACAATTCTATGTAGTAGCGCGGCATGGTAATATGTGGAAATCATAGGTAATTGTTGTCCGCCTTGTGCTTTCAGTCTAGATAGATGACTGTGCTTGAACCTAGGCTTCCGGCCGCCCCAAATGAAATGGCTTATTGCCTTGTGTGCTTCGGCTAAGAATTGTGGGGGAAGTTTCAGAGGGATGGTTTGGAAGAGGTACAGCAACCTGGGGAGAATGTTCATCTTTACTATATTTATACGGCCTAGCCATGAGAATCTCTGCGTGAGCCAGTGTCTCATCTCCTGTCGCAATTTGCGCAGCAGGGGAGTGTGGTTAATACTAGTTATAGTAGCGAGTGTCGATGGGATTTGAATTCCTAAATATGTAATATGGGATTTTTGCCATGTGAATTGGAATGATTGTGATAAGGAGGATACCGCAGCGGGTGAGAGCGTGATATTCATTGCCATGGATTTTGAATAATTAATTTTAAAATTTGACATGTCTCCAAATCGTATAAATTCCTTCATAAGGTTGGGTAGGGAAATCAAAGGATTTGTTATGATTGCCAATAGATCGTCTGCAAAGAGGGCTAGACGATGCTCATTTTTGCCCACTCGCAGGCCCGTGATATTAGGGTTGAATCTAATTGCCCGGGCCAGGGCCTCCATGCACAGAACAAAGATTAAAGGTGACAGCGGGCATCCCTGGCGTGTGCCATTGGATATTGTTATGGGTTCAGAAAGAACACCATTCACCCTAACCCGGGCCGACGGGGTTTTATACAATGAAAGGATTCTCTGCAGGAAAACATCTCCCAGACCCAAGCGTCGGAGCACTGCCTCCATGAAATCCCAATCCACCCGATCAAAGGCCTTTTCTGCGTCTGTGGAAAGGAGCATAGTGGGAGTATCAGTCGTCTGCGCATGTGATACCAGATCAATGACTCTAATAGTATTGTCCCTAGCCTCTCTACCCATAACAAAGCCGACTTGGTCAGGGTGTAGTATATCTGGCAGTAATGGTTTAAGGCGATTAGCCATAAGTTTTGCAAATAATTTGATATCTACGTTTAATAACGATATCGGTCTATAGTTGGAAGGGAGTGTCGGGTCTTTAGATTCTTTTGGGATAACAGTAATATGGGTATTTAAGGCTTGACCTGACAGGGGGGTCGTTGACGAAATGGCATTGCAGGCCTGAAGGAGAAGGGGGCTAAGTTTCTCCTGGAATGCTTTGTAATACGTGACTGGAAAGCCATCCGGTCCTGGGCTTTTACCGTTAGGAGATGATTTCAGGGCAGCAAGCAGCTCTTCTCCAGTAAAAGGGTCGTCTAGGGTCTGGGCTATGTCCGCCGGGAGAGTCGGAAAAGTGATCTCGTCTAGGAAAGTTCGTATGTTGCGTATGTGATCTTTACGTGTAGTAGATGTTCGTGTGGAGGTCAAATTGTATAAGGCTGAGTAATAATTGTGGAAGATCCCCGCTATCTCTGTATCAGAGGCCCGAGATATCCTGTCAGCGTCTGTGAGTTTGGATATGTATGTTAAAGACCTCTGAGCTCTAAGGGCCTGTGCCAAGAGTTTACCGGGTTTATTGCCCCATCTATGATATTTATGTCTGCATTTACGGAACGCCCTGCGAGTACCGTCACTAAGCAGAGTTTTAAGAGCTTGTCTCGCTGTTTGGAGTTCTGCATAAGTATCTGACGCCAGTGTGGACTTGTGGGCCAGTTCCAGTATTTTTATTTTTTCTAGTAGGGCATTTCTACATTCAATCTTCTGTTTTTTCAGACGTGTGCCTAATTGTATGCAATGGCCTCTGATCACACATTTATGTGCCTCCCATAGTACAACCGGGGATACATCGCCAGTTGTGTTCAGAGCGATGTAGTCATCTATTGCTTTCTCAATTTGGGCTCTACAAACAGGGTCTCGGAGGAGTTGTTCATTAAATCGCCAGCGCCATCTCACGTTTTAATTTTAAGCTTCATTTCCGCCCAGGTTCGCAGAATGTTAAAGCTGACGCTCTATCCCGATCCATGGAGTCCGAAGAGGAAACGCCTGACTCAGTGCCTCATTCCATCCTGAGTCCAGTGGTATTCGCTGCATCCCAAGTCTCCCCGGCTCCTCCTCCTGGTAAGACTTTTGTTTCCCCAGAGCTCCGTCCCAAGTTGCTATCTTGGGCTCATCAATCCAAGTTCACCGGTCATCCTGGTGTTCTGAAGACCTTCAAGTTTCTCTCTGAGACGTACTGGTGGCCAAAGATGAAGGCTGACATCAAGGATTTCGTGGCATCCTGTCCTAAGTGTGTGCAGCATAAGACTCCTCGTCAGTCTCCAGCAGGTCAGTTACAACCATTGTCTGTTCCTAGTCGTCCCTGGTCACACCTGTCCATGGATTTTATCACCGACCTTCCTCCTTCCCAAGGATATAATACCATCTGGGTTGTAGTGGACAGATTTACCAAGATGGCTCATTTTGTCCCTCTCCAGGGTCTCCCGTCTGCCCCGAAACTTGCCCAAATCTTCCTACGGGAGATTTTCCGCTTACATGGTCTACCCTCAGAAATAATATCTGATCGGGGGGTACAGTTTGTAGCGAGGTTTTGGAGGGCCCTCTGTGCTGCCATGCAGGTCAAACTGAAGTTTTCGTCATCATACCATCCTCAGACGAATGGGCAGACAGAGAGAGTTAATCAAGAACTAGAGACGTTTTTAAGATTATATGTTTCATCTTCCCAGGATGATTGGTTCGATCTGCTCCCATGGGCCGAGTTTGCCCACAACTTCCGATACCATACTGCTACTGAAACAACACCATTCTTTGCAGTATATGGGCAACATCCCCGTGTTCCTGACTTCCAAGAACTCCCTCATATGGATGTTCCTGCTGCCACTACTGCTCTGTCTCAGTTCTCATCAATTTGGAAAAAAATTCACGTGTCTCTCAAAAAGGCCTCCAGCCGGTACAAATACTTTGCCGACCGCAAGAGACGTGCGGTTCCTCACCTGAAACCTGGGGACAAGGTTTGGCTATCAACCCGTAACCTCCGTCTTAGGGTCCCATCCATGAAGTTTGCACCCCGTTTCATTGGGCCTTTTCCTGTTGAAAGAGTCATCAACCCTGTGGCCTACAAACTGAAGTTACCACCTTCTCTTCGTATACCTAACGCTTTTCATGTTTCTCTCCTTAGACCTCTAGTCCTGAACCGTTTTCAGAGTTCTCTTCCAGTTGGTCCCAAAATTCGAACTCAGCGGGGCGTGGAATTCGAGATCGGCAAAATCCTGGACTCCCGTTGCCGGTATGGACGTCTCCAGTACCTGGTCGATTGGTCCGGTTATGGCCCAGAGGAGAGGAGTTGGGTAAACTCATCTGATGTCCATGCTCCAAGGTTGGTCCGTGTTTTCCACAGCACTCATCCTTCCAAGCCACGTGGGTGTTCGGTGTCCACCCTTAAAGGGGGGGGTACTGTCAGGAATCGACTCACCAAGCTGGCATCCGTCCGCCGCTGCGGACTCCGTCCTGGCTCCCTGCGGTCACCTGTCGTCTGTGTCCCTGCCATGGGACGCCATCACGGGCCTGGGAACGCTCCTGTGACAGCAGGCGTGTAGCACGCCGCGTTCCCGCTAGGCCGCGGCATGGGCGCCGCCATGACAGTTTACAGCAACCAGCATACAGCGGCCAATCCGGTGCTTGGCCGCACCCACTTACTCTCACTCACCCAATCCCTGTGAACCAAGGGGTACATAAGAGACTGCAGGATCAGTCTGCAGGCATCCTGGACTTTGTGTCACTCCTGCGACCCATGTGTAAGGATCTGTTCCATTACTCCTGTGTTCCTGGCTCTCTGGCTAAAGACTTGTACCTCTGGTTATCTGCACAAGCTCCGTGGAACTTCAAGGCCCAGCAATACCTGCAAACAGGCTTCACACTTATCACCACCCTGTGTGCTTCAGCCTGCAGTTGAGACTGACTCCAGGTGTGTCTCATTCCAACACCTGTGATACAGCTTGCTGCTGCCAGTGCTTCAATACCTGCACTGTGAAGTCAGACTCCTGCCTCTGCTACCAGGTTTGCCATTTTACATCTTACAGCCTAAGTTCCTGCTTTATATATCTGCACTGGTTTCCAAACCAGAACCATTTTCACAAGCACCTGCTCTTCTGTTATCATCACTACTGGTTACCATTGCTTCAGTTACCATAGACTCTCAGCTCCCACGCTGTACCATTGACATTGCATTTTCTCCCTGTTATTATTTACTGCCGTTTTGTGAACTTTCTGTTTAATATCATCTGCCAATAAACATCATTGCGCCATGCGCAGAAACATCATCCAGCCTCCTAGTTTTCTCCCTTCTACCTCCACTGACCCACTAGCGCCCCCTCTGGGGACACAGACAAGACCTGATCTGACATGTCTATGTGGGTAATCTTGTCCCCATGCAATGCTGAGGTGTCAGAGGGGGGAGACAGGGTGGGTGGCAGTAGTGCAGTACTGGGGGCTGCTGGTGGCAGTGTCTATGTGGGTAACCTTGTCCCCATGCAGCGCTGAGGTGCCAGAGGGGGGAGACAGGGTGGGTGGCAGTAGTGCAGTAGCGGGGGCTGCTGGAGGCAGTGTATATGTGGGTAATCCTGTCCCCATGCAGCACTGAGGTGTCAGAGGGGGGAGACAGGGTGGGTGGCAGTAGTGCAGTAGTGGGGGCTGCTGGAGGCAGTGTATATGTGGGTAATCTTGTCCCCATGCAGCGCTGAGGTGTCAGAGGGGGGAGACAGGGTGGGTGGCAGTAGTGCAGTACTGGGGGCTGCTGGAGGCAGTGTATATGTGGGTAATCTTGTCCCCATGCAGCACTGAGGTGTCAGAGGGGGGAGACAGGGTGGGTGGCAGTAGTGCAGTAGTGGGGGCTGCTGGAGGCAGTGTATATGTGGGTAATCTTGTCCCCATGCAGCACTGAGGTGTCAGAGGGGGGAGACAGGGTGGGTGGCAGTAGTGCAGTAGCGGGGGACTGCTGGAGGCAGTGTCTATGTGGGTAATCTTGTCCCCATGCAGCACTGAGGTGTCAGAGGGGGGAGACAGGGTGGGTGGCAGTAGTGCAGTAGTGGGGGCTGCTGGAGGCAGTGTATATGTGGGTAATCTTGTCCCCATGCAGCACTGAGGTGTCAGAGGGGGGAGACAGGGTGGGTGGCAGTAGTGCAGTAGTGGGGGCTGCTGGTGGCAGTGTATGTGGGTAATCTTGTCCCCATGCAGCACTGAGGTGTCAGAGGGGGGAGACAGGGTGGGTGGCAGTAGTGCAGTACTGGGGGCTGCTGGTGGCAGTGTATATGTGGGTAATCTTATCCCCATGTAGAGCTGAAGTGTCAGAGGGGGGAGACAGGGTGGTGGCAGTAGTGCAGTACTGGGGGCTGCTGGAGGCAGTGTCTATGTGGGTAATCTTGTCCCCATGCAGCGCTGAGGTGTCAGAGGGGGGAGACAGGGTGGGTGGCAGTAGTGCAGTAGCGGGGGCTGCTGGTGGCAGTGTATATGTGGGTAATCTTGTCCCCATGCAATGCTGAGGTGTCAGAGGGGGGAGACAGGGTGGGTGGCAGTAGTGCAGTACTGGGGGCTGCTGGTGGCAGTGTCTATGTGGGTAATCTTGTCCCCATGCAGCGCTGAGGTGTCAGAGGGGGGAGACAGGACGGTGGGGCAGTAGTGCAGTAGCGGGGGCTGCTGGAGGCAGTGTATATGTGGGTAATCTTGTCCCCATGCAGCACTGAGGTGTCAGAGGGGGGAGACAGGGTGGGTGGCAGTAGTGCAGTACTGGGGGCTGCTGGAGGCAGTGTATATGTGGGTAATCTTGTCCCCATGGAGCTCTGAGGTGTCAGAGGGGGGAGACAGGGTGGGTGGCAGTAGTGCAGTACTGGGGGCTGCTGGTGGCAGTGTCTATGTGGGTAACCTTGTCCCCATGCAGCGCTGAGGTGTCAGAGGGGGGAGACAGGGTGGGTGGCAGTAGTGCAGTAGCGGGGGCTGCTGGAGACAGTGTCTATGTGGGTAATCTTGTCCCCATGCAGCACTGAGGTGTCAGAGGGGGGAGACAGGGTGGGTGGCAGTAGTGGGGGCTGCTGGAGACAGTGTCTATGTGGGTAATCTTGTCCCCATGGAGCTCTGAGGTGTCAGAGGGGGAGACAGGGTGGGTGGCAGTAGTGCAGTAGCGGGGGCTGCTGGAGGCAGTGTATATGTGGGTAATCTTGTCCCCATGCAGTGCTGAAGTGTCAGAGGGGGAGACAGGGTGGGTGGCAGTAGTGCAGTAGTGGGGGCTGCTGGAGGCAGTGTATATGTGGGTAATCCTGTCCCCATGCAGAGCTGAGGTGTCAGAGGGGGGAGACAGGGTGGGTGGCAGTAGGGCAGTAGCGGGGGCTGCTGGAGGCAGTGTATATGTGGGTAATCTTGTCCCCATGCAGCGCTGAGGTGTCAGAGGGGGGAGACAGGGTGGGTGGCAGTAGGGCAGTACTGGGGGCTGCTGGAGGCAGTGTCTATGTGGGTAATATTGTCCCCATGCAGAGCTGAGGTGTCAGAGGGGGGAGACAGGGTGGGTGGCAGTAGTGCAGTAGCGGGGGCTGCTGGAGGCAGTGTATATGTGGGTAATCTTGTCCCCATGCAGCGCTGAGGTGTCAGAGGGGGAAGACAGGACGGTGGGGCAGTAGTGCAGTAGCGGGGGCTGTTGGAGGCCGTGTCTATGTGGGTAATCTTATCCCCATGGAGCTCTGAGGTGTCAGAGGGGGGAGACAGGGTGGTGGCAGTAGTGCAGTAGCGGGGGCTGCTGGAGGCAGTGTATATGTGGGTAATCTTGTCCCCATGGAGCTCTGAGGTGTCAGAGGGGGGAGACAGGGTGGGTGGCAGTAGTGCAGTACTGGGGGCTGCTGGTGGCAGTGTCTATGTGGGTAACCTTGTCCCCATGCAGCGCTGAGGTGTCAGAGGGGGGAGACAGGGTGGGTGGCAGTAGTGCAGTAGCGGGGGCTGCTGGAGGCAGTGTCTATGTGGGTAACCTTGTCCCCATGCAGCGCTGAGGTGTCAGAGGGGGGAGACAGGGTGGGTGGCAGTAGTGCAGTAGTGGGGGCTGCTGGAGGCAGTGTCTATGTGGGTAATCTTGTCCCCATGGAGCTCTGAGGTGGCAGAGGGGGGAGACAGGGTGGGTGGCAGTAGTGCAGTAGTGGGGGCTGCTGGAGGCAGTGTCTATGTGGGTAATCTTGTCCCCATGCAGCACTGAGGTGTCAGAGGGGGGAGACAGGGTGGGTGGCAGTAGTGCAGTAGCGGGGGCTGCTGGAGGCAGTGTCTATGTGGGTAATCTTGTCCCCATGCAGTGCTGAGGTGTCAGAGGGGGGAGACAGGGTGGGTGGCAGTAGTGGGGGCTGCTGGAGGCAGTGTCTATGTGGGTAATCTTGTCCCCATGCAGAGCTGAGGTGTCAGAGGGGGGAGACAGGGTGGGTGGCAGTAGTGCAGTACTGGGGGCTGCTGGAGGCAGTGTATATCTGGGTAATATTGTCCCCATGCAGCGCTTAGGTGGCAGAGGGGGGAGACAGGGTGGGTGGCAGTAGTGGGGGCTGCTGGAGACAGTGTCTATGTGGGTAATCTTGTCCCCATGCAGCGCTGAGGTGTCAGAGGGGGGAGACAGGGTGGGTGGCAGTAGTGCAGTACTGGGGGCTGCTGGAGGCAGTGTATATGTGGGTAATCTTGTCCCCATGTAGAGCTGAGGTGTCAGAGGGGGGAGACAGGGTGGGTGGCAGTAGTGCAGTACTGGGGGCTGCTGGAGGCAGTGTATATCTGGGTAATATTGTCCCCATGCAGCGCTTAGGTGGCAGAGGGGGGAGACAGGGTGGGTGGCAGTAGTGGGGGCTGCTGGAGGCAGTGTATATCTGGGTAATCTTGTCCCCATGCAGCACTGAGGTGTCAGAGGGGGGAGACAGGGTGGGTGGCAGTAGTGCAGTAGTGGGGGCTGCTGGAGACAGTGTATATGTGGGTAATCTTATCCCCATGTAGCGCTGAGGTGTCAGAGGGGGGAGACAGGGTGGGTGGCAGTAGTGCAGTACTGGGGGCTGCTGGAGGCAGTGTATATGTGGGTAATCTTGTCCCCATGTAGAGCTGAGGTGTCAGAGGGGGGAGACAGGGTGGGTGGCAGTAGTGCAGTAGTGGGGGCTGCTGCAGACAGTGTCTATGTGGGTAATCTTGTCCCCATGCAGCGCTGAGGTGTCAGAGGGGGAGACAGGGTGGGTGGCAGTAGTGCAGTACTGGGGGCTGCTGGAGGCAGTGTATATGTGGGTAATCTTGTCCCCATGCAGCGCTGAGGTGTCAGAGGGGGGAGACAGGGTGGGTGGCAGTAGTGCAGTAGCGGGGGCTGCTGGAGGCAGTGTCTATGTGGGTAATCTTGTCCCCATGCAGCGCTGAGGTGTCAGAGGGGGGAGACAGGGTGGGTGGCAGTAGTGCAGTAGCGGGGGCTGCTGGAGGCAGTGTCTATGTGGGTAATATTGTCCCCATGCAGCACTGAGGTGTCAGAGGGGGGAGACAGGGTGGGGGGCAGTAGTGCAGTAGTGGGGGCTGCTGGAGGCAGTGTATATGTGGGTAATCTTGTCCCCATGCAGCACTGAGGTGTCAGAGGGGGGAGACAGGGTGGGTGGCAGTAGTGCAGTACTGGGGGCTGCTGGAGGCAGTGTATATGTGGGTAATCTTGTCCCCATGCAGCACTGAGGTGTCAGAGGGGGGAGACAGGGTGGGTGGCAGTAGTGCAGTACTGGGGGCTGCTGGAGGCAGTGTATATGTGGGTAATCTTGTCCCCATGCAGCACTGAGGTGTCAGAGGGGGGAGACAGGGTGGGGGGCAGTAGTGCAGTAGTGGGGGCTGCTGGAGGCAGTGTATATGTGGGTAATCTTGTCCCCATGCAGCACTGAGGTGTCAGAGGGGGGAGACAGGGTGGGTGGCAGTAGTGCAGTACTGGGGGCTGCTGGAGGCAGTGTATATGTGGGTAATCTTGTCCCCATGCAGCACTGAGGTGTCAGAGGGGGGAGACAGGGTGGGTGGCAGTAGTGCAGTAGCGGGGGCTGCTGGAGGCAGTGTATATGTGGGTAATCTTGTCCCCATGCAGCGCTGAGGTGTCAGAGGGGGGAGACAGGGTGGGTGGCAGTAGTGCAGTAGCGGGGGCTGCTGGAGGCAGTGTATATGTGGGTAATCTTGTCCCCATGCAGCACTGAGGTGTCAGAGGGGGGAGACAGGGTGGGTGGCAGTAGTGCAGTAGTGGGGGCTGCTGGAGACAGTGTCTATGTGGGTAATCTTGTCCCCATGCAGTGCTGAGGTGTCAGAGGGGGGAGACAGGGTGGGTGGCAGTAGTGCAGTAGCGGGGGCTGCTGGAGACAGTGTCTATGTGGGTAACCTTGTCCCCATGCAGCGCTGAGGTGTCAGAGGGGGGAGACAGGGTGGGTGGCAGTAGTGGGGGCTGCTGGAGACAGTGTCTATGTGGGTAATCTTGTCCCCATGCAGCGCTGAGGTGTCAGAGGGGGGAGACAGGACGGTGGGGCAGTAGTGCAGTAGCGGGGGCTGCTGGAGGCAGTGTATATGTGGGTAATCTTGTCCCCATGCAGCACTGAGATGTCAGAAGGTGGAGACAGGGTGGGTGGCAGTAGTGCAGTAGCGGGGGCTGCTGGAGGCAGTGTATATGTGGGTAATCCTGTCCCCATGCAGCACTGAGGTGTCAGAGGGGGGAGACAGGGTGGGTGGCAGTAGTGCAGTAGTGGGGGCTGCTGGAGGCAGTGTATATGTGGGTAATATTGTCCCCATGCAGCACTGAGGTGTCAGAGGGGGGAGACAGGGTGGGTGGCAGTAGTGCAGTACTGGGGGCTGCTGGAGGCAGTGCCTATGTGGGTAATCTTGTCCCCATGCAATGCTGAGGTGTCAGAGGGGGGAGACAGGGTGGGTGGCAGTAGTGCAGTACTGGGGGCTGCTGGAGGCAGTGTATATGTGGGTAATCTTGTCCCCATGCAGCACTGAGGTGTCAGAGGGGGAGACAGGGTGGGTGGCAGTAGTGCAGTAGCGGGGGCTGCTGGTGGCAGTGTCTATATGGGTAACCTTGTCCCCATGCAGCGCTGAGGTGTCAGAGGGGGGAGACAGGGTGGGTGGCAGTAGTGCAGTACTGGGGGCTGCTGGAGGCAGTGTATATGTGGGTAATCTTGTCCCCATGGAGCTCTGAGGTGTCAGAGGGGGAGACAGGGTGGGTGGCAGTAGTGCAGTACTGGGGGCTGCTGGTGGCAGTGTCTATGTGGGTAATCTTGTCCCCATGCAGCGCTGAGGTGTCAGAGGGGGGAGACAGGGTGGGTGGCAGTAGTGGGGGCTGCTGGAGGCAGTGTCTATGTGGGTAACCTTGTCCCCATGCAGCACTGAGGTGTCAGAGGGGGAGACAGGGTGGGTGGCAGTAGTGCAGTAGCGGGGGCTGCTGGAGGCAGTGTCTATGTGGGTAATCCTGTCCCCATGCAGCACTGAGGTGTCAGAGGGGGGAGACAGGGTGGGTGGCAGTAGTGCAGTAGTGGGGGCTGCTGGAGGCAGTGTATATGTGGGTAATCCTGTCCCCATGCAGTGCTGAGGTGTCAGAGAGGGGAGACAGGGTGGGTGGCAGTAGTGCAGTAGTGGGGGCTGCTGGAGGCAGTGTCTATGTGGGTAATCTTGTCCCCATGCAGCGCTGAGGTGTCAGAGGGGGGAGACAGGGTGGGTGGCAGTAGTGCAGTAGCGGGGGCTGCAAGAGACAGTGTCTATGTGGGTAATCTTGTCCCCATGCAGCACTGAGGTGTCAGAGGGGGGAGACAGGGTGGGTGGCAGTAGTGCAGTAGCGGGGGCTGCTGGAGGCAGTGTCTATGTGGGTAATCTTGTCCCCATGCAGCGCTGAGGTGTCAGAGGGGGGAGACAGGGTGGGTGACAGTAGTGCAGTAGTGGGGGCTGCTGGAGGCAGTGTCTATGTGGGTAATCTTGTCCCCATGCAGTGCTGAGGTGTCAGAGGGGGGAGACAGGGTGGGTGACAGTAGTGCAGTAGTGGGGGCTGCTGGAGGCAGTGTATATGTGGGTAATCTTGTCCCCATGCAGCACTGAGGTGTCAGAGGGGGGAGACAGGGTGGGTGGAAGTAGCGGGGGCTGCTGGAGGCAGTGTATATCTGGGTAATCTTGTCCCCATGCAGCACTGAGGTGGCAGAGGGGGGAGACAGGGTGGGTGGCAGTAGTGCAGTAGCGGGGGCTGCTGGAGGCAGTGTATATGTGGGTAATCTTGTCCCCATGCAGCACTGAGGTGTCAGAGGGGGGAGACAGGGTGGGTGGCAGTAGTGGGGGCTGCTGGAGGCAGTGTATATGTGGGTAATCTTGTCCCCATGCAGCACTGAGGTGTCAGAGGGGGGAGACAGGGTGGGTGGCAGTAGTGCAGTAGCGGGGGCTGCTGGAGGCAGTGTCTATGTGGGTAATCTTGTCCCCATGCAGTGCTGAGGTGTCAGAGGGGGGAGACAGGGTGGGTGGCAGTAGTGCAGTAGCGGGTGCTGCTGGAGGCAGTGTCTATGTGGGTAATCTTGTCCCCATGCAGTGCTGAGGTGTCAGAGGGGGGAGACAGGGTGGGTGGCAGTAGTGCAGTAGCGGGTGCTGCTGGAGGCAGTGTCTATGTGGGTAATCTTGTCCCCATGCAGCGCTGAGGTGTCAGAGGGTGGAGACAGGGTGGGTGGCAGTAGTGCAGTAGCGGGGGCTGCTGGAGGCAGTGTATATGTGGATAATATTGTCCCCATGCAGTGCTGAGGTGTCAGAGGGGGGAGACAGGACGGTGGGGCAGTAGTGCAGTAGCGGGGGCTGCTGGAGGCAGTGTATATGTGGGTAATCTTGTCCCCATGCAGCGCTGAGGTGTCAGAGGGGGGAGACAGGGTGGATGGCAGTAGTGGGGGCTGCTGGAGGCAGTGTATATGTGGGTAATCTTGTCCCCATGCAGCGCTGAGGTGTCAGAGGGGGGAGACAGGGTGGGTGGCAGTAGTGCAGTAGTGGGGGCTGCTGGAGGCAGTGTATATCTGGGTAATCTTGTCCCCATGCAGCACTGAGGTGTCAGAGGGGGGAGACAGGGTGGGTGGCAGTAGTGCAGTAGTGGGGGCTGCTGGAGGCAGTGTATATGTGGGTAATATTGTCCCCATGCAGAGCTGAGGTGTCAGAGGGGGGAGACAGGGTGGGTGGCAGTAGTGCAGTAGTGGGGGCTGCTGGAGGCAGTGTATATGTGGGTAATCTTGTCCCCATGTAGTGCTGAGGTGTCAGAGGGGGGAGACAGGGTGGGTGGCAGTAGTGCAGTAGTGGGGGCTGCTGGAGGCAGTGTATATGTGGGTAATCTTGTCCCCATGCAGCACTGAGGTGTCAGATGGGGGAGACAGGGTGGGTGGCAGTAGTGCAGTACTGGGGGCTGCTGGTGGCAGTGTCTATGTGGGTAACCTTGTCCCCATGCAGCGCTGAGGTGTCAGAGGGGGGAGACAGGGTGGGTGGCAGTAGTGCAGTAGCGGGGGCTGCTGGAGGCAGTGTCTATGTGGGTAACCTTGTCCCCATGCAGCGCTGAGGTGTCAGAGGGGGGAGACAGGGTGGGTGGCAGTAGTGCAGTAGTGGGGGCTGCTGGAGGCAGTGTCTATGTGGGTAATCTTGTCCCCATGGAGCTCTGAGGTGGCAGAGGGGGGAGACAGGGTGGGTGGCAGTAGTGCAGTAGTGGGGGCTGCTGGAGGCAGTGTCTATGTGGGTAATCCTGTCCCCATGCAGTGCTGAGGTGTCAGAGGGGGGAGACAGGGTGGGTGGCAGTAGTGCAGTAGCGGGGGCTGCTGGAGGCAGTGTCTATGTGGGTAATCTTGTCCCCATGCAGTGCTGAGGTGTCAGAGGGGGGAGACAGGGTGGGTGGCAGTAGTGGGGGCTGCTGGAGGCAGTGTCTATGTGGGTAATCTTGTCCCCATGCAGAGCTGAGGTGTCAGAGGGGGGAGACAGGGTGGGTGGCAGTAGTGCAGTACTGGGGGCTGCTGGAGGCAGTGTATATGTGGATAATATTGTCCCCATGCAGCGCTTAGGTGGCAGAGGGGGGAGACAGGGTGGGTGGCAGTAGTGGGGGCTGCTGGAGACAGTGTCTATGTGGGTAATCTTGTCCCCATGCAGCGCTGAGGTGTCAGAGGGGGGAGACAGGGTGGGTGGCAGTAGTGCAGTACTGGGGGCTGCTGGAGGCAGTGTATATGTGGGTAATCCTGTCCCCATGCAGCACTGAGGTGTCAGAGGGGGGAGACAGGGTGGGTGGCAGTAGTGCAGTACTGGGGGCTGCTGGAGGCAGTGTCTATGTGGGTAATCTTGTCCCCATGCAGCACTGAGGTGTCAGAGGGGGGAGACAGGGTGGGTGGCAGTAGTGCAGTACTGGGGGCTGCTGGAGGCAGTGTATATGTGGGTAATCTTGTCCCCATGCAGCACTGAGGTGTCAGAGGGGGAGACAGGGTGGTGGCAGTAGTGCAGTAGCGGGGGCTGCTGGAGGCAGTGTCTATGTGGGTAATCTTGTCCCCATGCAGCGCTGAGGTGTCAGAGGGGGGAGACAGGGTGGGTGGCAGTAGTGCAGTAGCGGGGGCTGCTGGAGGCAGTGTATATGTGGATAATATTGTCCCCATGCAGCACTGAGGTGCCAGAGGGGGGAGACAGGGTGGGTGGCAGTAGTGCAGTAGCGGGAGCTGCTGGAGGCAGTGTATATCTGGGTAATCTTGTCCCCATGCAGCACTGAGCTGTCAGAGGGGGGAGACAGGTTGGGTGGCAGTAGTGCAGTAGTGGGGGCTGCTGGAGGCAGTGTATATGTGGGTAATCTTATCCCCATGTAGCGCTGAGGTGTCAGAGGGGGGAGACAGGGTGGGTGGCAGTAGTGCAGTACTGGGGGCTGCTGGAGGCAGTGTATATGTGGGTAATCTTGTCCCCATGCAGCGCTGAGGTGTCAGAGGGGGGAGACAGGGTGGGTGGCAGGAGTGCAGTAGCGGGGGCTGCTGGAGGCAGTGTCTATGTGGGTAATCTTGTCCCCATGTAGAGCTGAGGTGTCAGAGGGGGGAGACAGGGTGGGTGGCAGTAGTGGGGGCTGCTGGAGACAGTGTCTATGTGGGTAATCTTGTCCCCATGCAGAGCTGAGGTGTCAGAGGGGGGAGACAGGGTGGGTGGCAGGAGTGCAGTAGCGGGGGCTGCTGGAGGCAGTGTCTATGTGGGTAATCTTGTCCCCATGTAGAGCTGAGGTGTCAGAGGGGGGAGACAGGGTGGGTGGCAGTAGTGCAGTAGTGGGGGCTGCTGGAGGCAGTGTATATGTGGGTAATCTTGTCCCCATGCAGCGCTGAGGTGTCAGAGGGGGAGACAGGGTGGGTGGCAGTAGTGCAGTACTGGGGGCTGCTGGAGGCAGTGTATATGTGGGTAATCTTGTCCCCATGCAGCGCTGAGGTGTCAGAGGGGGGAGACAGGGTGGGTGGCAGTAGTGCAGTAGTGGGGGCTGCTGGAGGCAGTGTCTATGTGGGTAATCTTGTCCCCATGCAGCGCTGAGGTGTCAGAGGGGGGAGACAGGGTGGGTGGCAGTAGTGCAGTAGTGGGGGCTGCTGGAGGCAGTGTCTATGTGGGTAATATTGTCCCCATGCAGCACTGAGGTGTCAGAGGGGGGAGACAGGGTGGGGGGCAGTAGTGCAGTAGTGGGGGCTGCTGGAGGCAGTGTATATGTGGGTAATCTTGTCCCCATGCAGCACTGAGGTGTCAGAGGGGGGAGACAGGGTGGGTGGCAGTAGTGCAGTACTGGGGGCTGCTGGAGGCAGTGTATATGTGGGTAATCTTGTCCCCATGCAGCACTGAGGTGTCAGAGGGGGGAGACAGGGTGGGTGGCAGTAGTGCAGTACTGGGGGCTGCTGGAGGCAGTGTATATGTGGGTAATCTTGTCCCCATGCAGCACTGAGGTGTCAGAGGGGGGAGACAGGGTGGGTGGCAGTAGTGCAGTAGCGGGGGCTGCTGGAGACAGTGTCTATGTGGGTAATCTTGTCCCCATGCAGTGCTGAGGTGTCAGAGGGGGGAGACAGGGTGGGTGGCAGTAGTGCAGTAGCGGGGGCTGCTGGAGACAGTGTCTATGTGGGTAACCTTGTCCCCATGCAGCGCTGAGGTGTCAGAGGGGGGAGACAGGGTGGGTGGCAGTAGTGGGGGCTGCTGGAGACAGTGTCTATGTGGGTAATCTTGTCCCCATGCAGCGCTGAGGTGTCAGAGGGGGGAGACAGGACGGTGGGGCAGTAGTGCAGTAGTGGGGGCTGCTGGAGGCAGTGTATATGTGGGTAATCTTGTCCCCATGCAGCACTGAGATGTCAGAAGGTGGAGACAGGGTGGGTGGCAGTAGTGCAGTAGCGGGGGCTGCTGGAGGCAGTGTCTATGTGGGTAATCTTGTCCCCATGCAGCACTGAGGTGTCAGAGGGGGGAGACAGGGTGGGTGGCAGTAGTGCAGTACTGGGGGCTGCTGGAGACAGTGTATATGTGGGTAATCCTGTCCCCATGCAGCACTGAGGTGTCAGAGGGGGGAGACAGGGTGGGTGGCAGTAGTGCAGTACTGGGGGCTGCTGGAGGCAGTGTATATGTGGGTAATCTTGTCCCCATGGAGCTCTGAGGTGTCAGAGGGGGAGACAGGGTGGGTGGCAGTAGTGCAGTACTGGGGGCTGCTGGTGGCAGTGTCTATGTGGGTAACCTTGTCCCCATGCAGCACTGAGGTGTCAGAGGGGGAGACAGGGTGGGTGGCAGTAGTGCAGTAGCGGGGGCTGCTGGAGGCAGTGTCTATGTGGGTAATCCTGTCCCCATGCAGCACTGAGGTGTCAGAGGGGGGAGACAGGGTGGGTGGCAGTAGTGCAGTAGTGGGGGCTGCTGGAGGCAGTGTATATGTGGGTAATCCTGTCCCCATGCAGTGCTGAGGTGTCAGAGAGGGGAGACAGGGTGGGTGGCAGTAGTGCAGTAGTGGGGGCTGCTGGAGGCAGTGTCTATGTGGGTAATCTTGTCCCCATGCAGCGCTGAGGTGTCAGAGGGGGGAGACAGGGTGGGTGGCAGTAGTGCAGTAGCGGGGGCTGCAAGAGACAGTGTCTATGTGGGTAATCTTGTCCCCATGCAGCACTGAGGTGTCAGAGGGGGGAGACAGGGTGGGTGGCAGTAGTGCAGTAGCGGGGGCTGCTGGAGGCAGTGTCTATGTGGGTAATCTTGTCCCCATGCAGCGCTGAGGTGTCAGAGGGGGGAGACAGGGTGGGTGACAGTAGTGCAGTAGTGGGGGCTGCTGGAGGCAGTGTCTATGTGGGTAATCTTGTCCCCATGCAGTGCTGAGGTGTCAGAGGGGGGAGACAGGGTGGGTGGAAGTAGCGGGGGCTGCTGGAGGCAGTGTATATGTGGGTAATCTTGTCCCCATGTAGCACTGAGGTGTCAGAGGGGGGAGACATGGTGGGTGGCAGTAGTGCAGTAGCGGGGGCTGCTGGAGGCAGTGTATATGTGGGTAATCTTGTCCCCATGCAGCACTGAGGTGTCAGAGGGGGGAGACAGGGTGGGTGGCAGTAGTGCAGTACTGGGGGCTGCTGGAGACAGTGTATATGTGGGTAATCTTGTCCCCATGCAGCGCTGAGGTGTCAGAGGGGGGAGACAGGGTGGGTGGCAGTAGTGCAGTAGCGGGGGCTGCTGGAGGCAGTGTATATGTGGGTAATCTTGTCCCCATGCAGCACTGAGGTGTCAGAGGGGGGAGACAGGGTGGGTGGCAGTACTGGGGGCTGCTGGAGGCAGTGTCTATGTGGGTAATCTTGTCCCCATGCAATGCTGAGGTGTCAGAGGGGGGAGACAGGGTGGGTGGCAGTAGTGCAGTAGCGGGTGCTGCTGGAGGCAGTGTCTATGTGGGTAATCTTGTCCCCATGCAGTGCTGAGGTGTCAGAGGGGGGAGACAGGGTGGGTGGCAGTAGTGCAGTAGCGGGTGCTGCTGGAGGCAGTGTCTATGTGGGTAATCTTATCCCCATGCAGCGCTGAGGTGTCAGAGGGTGGAGACAGGGTGGGTGGCAGTAGTGCAGTAGCGGGGGCTGCTGGAGGCAGTGTATATGTGGATAATATTGTCCCCATGCAGTGCTGAGGTGTCAGAGGGGGGAGACAGGACGGTGGGGCAGTAGTGCAGTAGCGGGGGCTGCTGGAGGCAGTGTATATGTGGGTAATCTTGTCCCCATGCAGCACTGAGGTGTCAGAGGGGGGAGACAGGGTGGGTGGCAGTAGTGCAGTAGTGGGGGCTGCTGGAGGCAGTGTATATGTGGGTAATCTTGTCCCCATGCAGCGCTGAGGTGTCAGAGGGGGGAGACAGGGTGGGTGGCAGTAGTGCAGTAGTGGGGGCTGCTGGAGGCAGTGTATATCTGGGTAATCTTGTCCCCATGCAGCACTGAGGTGTCAGAGGGGGGAGACAGGGTGGGTGGCAGTAGTGCAGTAGTGGGGGCTGCTGGTGGCAGTGTATATGTGGGTAATCTTATCCCCATGTAGCGCTGAGGTGTCAGAGGGGGGAGACAGGGTGGGTGGAAGTAGTGCAGTAGTGGGGGCTGCTGGAGGCAGTGTATATGTGGGTAATCTTATCCCCATGTAGTGCTGAGGTGTCAGAGGGGGGAGACAGGGTGGGTGGCAGTAGTGCAGTAGTGGGGGCTGCTGGAGGCAGTGTATATGTGGGTAATCTTGTCCCCATGCAGCACTGAGGTGTCAGAGGGGGGAGACAGGGTGGGTGGCAGTAGTGGGGGCTGCTGGAGGCAGTGTATATGTGGGTAATCTTGTCCCCATGCAGCACTGAGGTGTCAGAGGGGGGAGACAGGGTGGGTGGCAGTAGTGCAGTAGTGGGGGCTGCTGCAGACAGTGTCTATGTGGGTAATCTTGTCCCCATGCAGCGCTGAGGTGTCAGAGGGGGAGACAGGGTGGGTGGCAGTAGTGCAGTAGCGGGGGCTGCTGGAGGCAGTGTCTATGTGGGTAATCTTGTCCCCATGCAGCGCTGAGGTGTCAGAGGGGGGAGACAGGGTGGGTGGCAGTAGTGCAGTAGCGGGGGCTGCTGGAGGCAGTGTCTATGTGGGTAATATTGTCCCCATGCAGCACTGAGGTGTCAGAGGGGGGAGACAGGGTGGGGGGCAGTAGTGCAGTAGCGGGGGCTGCTGGAGGCAGTGTATATGTGGGTAATCTTGTCCCCATGCAGCACTGAGGTGTCAGAGGGGGGAGACAGGGTGGGTGGCAGTAGTGCAGTACTGGGGGCTGCTGGTGGCAGTGTCTATGTGGGTAACCTTGTCCCCATGCAGCGCTGAGGTGTCAGAGGGGGAGACAGGGTGGGTGGCAGTAGTGCAGTAGTGGGGGCTGCTGGAGGCAGTGTCTATGTGGGTAATCTTGTCCCCATGCAGCGCTGAGGTGTCAGAGGGGGGAGACAGGACGGTGGGGCAGTAGTGCAGTAGCGGGGGCTACTGGAGGCAGTGTATATGTGGGTAATCTTGTCCCCATGCAGCACTGAGGTGTCAGAGGGGGGAGACAGGGTGGGTGGCAGTAGTGCAGTACTGGGGGCTGCTGGAGGCAGTGTATATGTGGGTAATCTTGTCCCCATGCAGCACTGAGGTGTCAGAGGGGGGAGACAGGGTGGGTGGCAGTAGTGCAGTACTGGGGGCTGCTGGAGGCAGTGTATATTTGGGTAATCTTGTCCCCATGCAGCACTGAGGTGTCAGAGGGGGGAGACAGGGTGGGTGGCAGTAGTGCAGTAGCGGGGGCTGCTGGAGACAGTGTCTATGTGGGTAATCTTGTCCCCATGCAGTGCTGAGGTGTCAGAGGGGGGAGACAGGGTGGGTGGCAGTAGTGCAGTAGCGGGGGCTGCTGGAGACAGTGTCTATGTGGGTAACCTTGTCCCCATGCAGCGCTGAGGTGTCAGAGGGGGGAGACAGGGTGGGTGGCAGTAGTGGGGGCTGCTGGAGACAGTGTCTATGTGGGTAATCTTGTCCCCATGCAGCGCTGAGGTGTCAGAGGGGGGAGACAGGACGGTGGGGCAGTAGTGCAGTAGCGGGGGCTGCTGGAGGCAGTGTATATGTGGGTAATCTTGTCCCCATGCAGCACTGAGATGTCAGAAGGTGGAGACAGGGTGGGTGGCAGTAGTGCAGTACTGGGGGCTGCTGGTGGCAGTGTCTATGTGGGTAACCTTGTCCCCATGCAGCACTGAGGTGTCAGAGGGGGAGACAGGGTGGGTGGCAGTAGTGCAGTAGTGGGGGCTGCTGGAGGCAGTGTCTATGTGGGTAATCCTGTCCCCATGCAGCACTGAGGTGTCAGAGGGGGGAGACAGGGTGGGTGGCAGTAGTGCAGTAGTGGGGGCTGCTGGAGGCAGTGTATATGTGGGTAATCCTGTCCCCATGCAGTGCTGAGGTGTCAGAGAGGGGAGACAGGGTGGGTGGCAGTAGTGCAGTAGTGGGGGCTGCTGGAGGCAGTGTCTATGTGGGTAATCCTGTCCCCATGCAGCACTGAGGTGTCAGAGGGGGAGACAGGGTGGGTGGCAGTAGTGCAGTACTGGGGGCTGCTGGAGGCAGTGTCTATGTGGGTAATCTTGTCCCCATGCAGCGCTGAGGTGTCAGAGGGGGGAGACAGGGTGGGTGGCAGTAGTGCAGTAGCGGGGGCTGCTGGAGGCAGTGTCTATGTGGGTAATCTTGTCCCCATGCAGCGCTGAGGTGTCAGAGGGGGGAGACAGGGTGGGTGGCAGTAGTGCAGTAGCGGGGGCTGCTGGAGGCAGTGTCTATGTGGGTAATCTTGTCCCCATGCAGTGCTGAGGTGTCAGAGGGGGGAGACAGGGTGGGTGGAAGTAGCGGGGGCTGCTGGAGGCAGTGTATATGTGGGTAATCTTGTCCCCATGCAGCACTGAGGTGTCAGAGGGGGGAGACAGGGTGGGTGGCAGTAGTGCAGTAGTGGGGGCTGCTGGAGGCAGTGTCTATGTGGGTAATCTTGTCCCCATGCAGTGCTGAGGTGTCAGAGGGGGGAGACAGGGTGGGTGGAAGTAGCAGGGGCTGCTGGAGGCAGTGTATATCTGGGTAATCTTGTCCCCATGCAGCACTGAGGTGTCAGAGGGGGGAGACAGGGTGGGTGGCAGTAGTGCAGTAGCGGGGGCTGCTGGAGGCAGTGTATATGTGGGTAATCTTGTCCCCATGCAGCACTGAGGTGTCAGAGGGGGGAGACAGGGTGGGTGGCAGTAGTGCAGTACTGGGGGCTGCTGGAGACAGTGTATATGTGGGTAATCTTGTCCCCATGCAGCGCTGAGGTGTCAGAGGGGGGAGACAGGGTGGGTGGCAGTAGTGCAGTACTGGGGGCTGCTGGAGACAGTGTATATGTGGGTAATCTTGTCCCCATGCAGCGCTGAGGTGTCAGAGGGGGGAGACAGGGTGGGTGGCAGTAGTGCAGTAGTGGGGGCTGCTGGAGGCAGTGTATATGTGGGTAATCTTATCCCCATGTAGAGCTGAGGTGTCAGAGGGGGGAGACAGGGTGGGTGGCAGTAGTGGGGGCTGCTGGAGACAGTGTCTATGTGGGTAATCTTGTCCCCATGCAGCACTGAGGTGTCAGAGGGGGGAGACAGGGTGGGTGGCAGTAGTGCTGTAGTGGGGGCTGCTGGAGGCAGTGTATATGTGGGTAATCTTGTCCCCATGCAGCGCTGAGGTGTCAGAGGGGGAGACAGGGTGGGTGGCAGTAGTGCAGTACTGGGGGCTGCTGGTGGCAGTGTCTATGTGGGTAACCTTGTCCCCATGCAGCGCTGAGGTGTCAGAGGGGGGAGACAGGGTGGGTGGCAGTAGTGCAGTACTGGGGGCTGCTGGTGGCAGTGTCTATGTGGGTAACCTTGTCCCCATGCAGCGCTGAGGTGTCAGAGGGGGAGACAGGGTGGGTGGCAGTAGTGCAGTAGTGGGGGCTGCTGGAGGCAGTGTATATCTGGGTAATCTTGTCCCCATGCAGCGCTGAGGTGTCAGAGGGGGGAGACAGGACGGTGGGGCAGTAGTGCAGTAGCGGGGGCTACTGGAGGCAGTGTATATGTGGGTAATCTTGTCCCCATGCAGTGCTGAGGTGTCAGAGGGGGGAGACAGGGTGGGTGGCAGTAGTGCAGTACTGGGGGCTGCTGGAGGCAGTGTATATGTGGGTAATCTTGTCCCCATGCAGCGCTGAGGTGTCAGAGGGGGGAGACAGGGTGGGTGGCAGTAGTGCAGTACTGGGGGCTGCTGGAGACAGTGTCTATGTGGGTAATCTTGTCCCCATGCAGCACTGAGGTGTCAGAGGGGGGAGACAGGGTGGGTGGCAGTAGTGCAGTAGTGGGGGCTGCTGGAGGCAGTGTCTATGTGGGTAATCTTGTCCCCATGCAGCACTGAGGTGTCAGAGGGGGAGACAGGGTGGGTGGCAGTAGTGCAGTAGCGGGGGCTGCTGGAGGCAGTGTATATGTGGGTAATCTTGTCCCCATGCAGCGCTGAGGTGTCAGAGGGGGGAGACAGGGTGGGTGGCAGTAGTGCAGTAGCGGGGGCTGCTGGAGACAGTGTCTATGTGGGTAATATTGTCCCCATGCAGCACTGAGGTGTCAGAGGGGGGAGACAGGACGGTGGGGCAGTAGTGCAGTAGCGGGGGCTGCTGGAGGCAGTGTATATGTGGGTAATCTTGTCCCCATGGAGCTCTGAGGTGTCAGAGGGGGGAGACAGGGTGGGTGGCAGTAGTGCAGTACTGGGGGCTGCTGGTGGCAGTGTCTATGTGGGTAACCTTGTCCCCATGCAGCGCTGAGGTGTCAGAGGGGGGAGACAGGGTGGGTGGCAGTAGTGCAGTACTGGGGGCTGCTGGAGACAGTGTCTATGTGGGTAATCTTGTCCCCATGCAGCGCTGAGGTGTCAGAGGGGGGAGACAGGACGGTGGGGCAGTAGTGCAGTAGCGGGGGCTGCTGGAGGCAGTGTATATGTGGGTAATCTTGTCCCCATGCAGCACTGAGATGTCAGAGGGTGGAGACAGGGTGGGTGGCAGTAGTGCAGTAGCGGGGGCTGCTGGAGGCAGTGTATATGTGGGTAATCTTGTCCCCATGCAGCACTGAGGTGTCAGAGGGGGGAGACAGGGTGGGTGGCAGTAGTGCAGTACTGGGGGCTGCTGGTGGCAGTGTCTATGTGGGTAATCTTGTCCCCATGCAGCACTGAGGTGTCAGAGGGGGGAGACAGGGTGGGTGGCAGTAGTGCAGTAGTGGGGGCTGCTGGAGGCAGTGTCTATGTGGGTAATCTTGTCCCCATGGAGCTCTGAGGTGTCAGAGGGGGTGACAGGGTGGGTGGCAGAAGTGCAGTACTGGGGGCTGCTGGAGGCAGTGTCTATGTGGGTAATCCTGTCCCCATGCAGTGCTGAGGTGTCAGAGGGGGGAGACAGGGTGGGTGGCAGTAGTGCAGTAGTGGGGGCTGCTGGAGGCAGTGTCTATGTGGGTAATCTTGTCCCCATGCAGCGCTGAGGTGTCATAGGGGGGAGACAGGGTGGGTGGCAGTAGTGCAGTAGTGGGGGCTGCTGGAGGCAGTGTCTATGTGGGTAACCTTGTCCCCATGCAGCACTGAGGTGTCAGAGGGGGGAGACAGGGTGGGTGGCAGTAGTGCAGTACTGGGGGCTGCTGGAGGCAGTGTCTATGTGGGTAATCTTGTCCCCATGCAGCGCTGAGGTGTCAGAGGGGGGAGACAGGGTGGGTGGCAGTAGTGCAGTAGTGGGGGCTGCTGGAGGCAGTGTTTATGAGGGTAATCTTGTCCCCATGCAGTGCTGAGGTGTCAGAGGGGGGAGACAGGGTGGGTGGCAGTAGTGCAGTAGTGGGGGCTGCTGGAGGCAGTGTCTATGTGGGTAATATTGTCCCCATGCAGCACTGAGGTGTCAGAGGGGGAGACAGGGTGGGTGGCAGTAGTGCAGTAGCGGGGGCTGCTGGAGGCAGTGTCTATGTGGGTAATCCTGTCCCCATGCAGTGCTGAGGTGTCAGAGGGGGGAGACAGGGTGGGTGGCAGTAGTGCAGTAGTGGGGGCTGCTGGAGGCAGTGTCTATGTGGGTAATCTTGTCCCCATGCAGCGCTGAGGTGTCATAGGGGGGAGACAGGGTGGGTGGCAGTAGTGCAGTAGTGGGGGCTGCTGGAGGCAGTGTCTATGTGGGTAATCTTGTCCCCATGCAGTGCTGAGGTGTCAGAGGGGGGAGACAGGGTGGGTGGCAGTAGTGCAGTAGTGGGGGCTGCTGGAGGCAGTGTCTATGTGGGTAATCTTGTCCCCATGCAGCGCTGAGGTGTCAGAGGGGGGAGACAGGGTGGGTGGCAGTAGTGCAGTAGTGGGGGCTGCTGGAGGCAGTGTATATGTGGGTAATCTTGTCCCCATGCAGCGCTGAGGTATCAGAGGGGAGACAGGGTGGATGGCAGTAGGGCAGTAGCGGGGGCTGCTGGAGGCAGTGTCTATGTGGGTAATCTTGTCCCCATGCAGCACTGAGGTGTCAGAGGGGGGAGACAGGGTGGGTGGCAGTAGTGCAGTACTGGGGGCTGCTGGAGGCAGTGTATATGTGGGTAATCTTGTTCCCATGCAGCACTGAGGTGTCAGAGGGGGGAGACAGGGTGGGTGGCAGTAGTGCAGTACTGGGGGCTGCTGGAGGCAGTGTCTATGTGGGTAATCTTGTCCCCATGCAGAGCTGAGGTGTCAGAGGGGGGAGACAGGTTGGGTGGCAGTAGTGCAGTAGTGGGGGCTGCTGGAGGCAGTGTATATGTGGGTAATCTTGTCCCCATGCAGTGCTGAGGTGTCAGAGGGGGGAGACAGGGTGGGTGGCAGTAGTGAAGTAGCGGGGGCTGCTGGAGGCAGTGTATATGTGGGTAATCTTGTTCCCATGCAGCACTGAGGTGTCAGAGGGGGGAGACAGGGTGGGTGGCAGTAGTGCAGTACTGGGGGCTGCTGGAGGCAGTGTCTATGTGGGTAATCTTGTCCCCATGCAGAGCTGAGGTGTCAGAGGGGGGAGACAGGTTGGGTGGCAGTAGTGCAGTAGTGGGGGCTGCTGGAGGCAGTGTATATGTGGGTAATCTTGTCCCCATGCAGTGCTGAGGTGTCAGAGGGGGGAGACAGGGTGGGTGGCAGTAGTGCAGTAGCGGGGGCTGCTGAAGGCAGTGTTTATGTGGGTAATCTTGTCCCCATGCAGCACTGAGGTGTCAGAGGGGGGAGACAGGGTGGGTGGCAGTAGTGCAGTAGTGGAGGCTGCTGGAGGCAGTGTATATGTGGGTAATCTTGTCCCCATGCAGCACTGAGGTGTCAGAGGGGGGAGACAGGGTGGGTGGCAGTAGCGGGGGCTGCCAGTGGCAGTGTCTATGTGGGTAATCTTGTCCCCATGCAGCACTGAGGTGTCAGAGGGGGGAGACAGGGTGGGTGGCAGTAGTGCAGTACTGGGGGCTGCTGGAGGCAGTGTATATGTGGGTAATCTTTCCCCATGCAGAGCTGAGGTGTCAGAGGGGGTAGACAGGGTGGGTGGCAGTAGTGCAGTAGCGGGGGCTGCTGGTGGCAGTGTATATGTGGGTAATCTTGTCCCCATGCAGCGCTGAGGTGTCAGAGGGGGGAGACAGGGTGGGTGGCAGTAGTGCAGTACTGGGGGCTGCTGGAGACAGTGTCTATGTGGGTAATCTTGTCCCCATGCAGCGCTGAGGTGTCAGAGGGGGGAGACAGGGTGGGTGGCAGTAGTGCAGTAGTGGGGGCTGCTGGAGGCAGTGTATATGTGGGTAATCTTGTCCCCATGCAGCACTGAGGTGTCAGAGGGGGAGACAGGGTGGGTGGCAGTAGTGCAGTAGTGGAGGCTGCTGGAGGCAGTGTATATGTGGGTAATCTTATCCCCATGTAGAGCTGAGGTGTCAGAGGGGGGAGACAGGGTGGGTGGCAGTAGTGCAGTAGTGGGGGCTGCTGGTGGCAGTGTATATGTGGGTAATCTTGTCCCCATGCAGTGCTGAGGTGTCAGAGGGGGAGACAGGGTGGTGGCAGTAGTGCAGTAGCGGGGGCTGCTGGAGGCAGTGTATATGTGGGTAATCTTGTCCCCATGCAGCGCTGAGGTATCAGAGGGGAGACAGGGTGGATGGCAGTAGTGCAGTACTGGGGGCTGCTGGAGGCAGTGTCTATGTGGGTAATCTTGTCCCCATGCAGCGCTTAGGTGGCAGAGGGGGGAGACAGGGTGGGTGGCAGTAGTGCAGTAGTGGGGGCTGCTGGAGGCAGTGTATATGTGGGTAATCTTGTCCCCATGCAGCACTGAGGTGTCAGAGGGGGGAGACAGGGTGGGTGGCAGTAGTGCAGTACTGGGGGCTGCTGGAGGCAGTGTATATGTGGGTAATCTTGTCCCCATGGAGCTCTGAGGTGTCAGAGGGGGGAGACAGGGTGGGTGGCAGTAGTGCAGTAGTGGGGGCTGCTGGAGGCAGTGTATATGTGGGTAATCTTGTCCCCATGCAGCGCTTAGGTGGCAGAGGGGGGAGACAGGGTGGGTGGCAGTAGTGCAGTAGTGGGGGCTGCTGGAGGCAGTGTATATGTGGGTAATCTTGTCCCCATGCAGCACTGAGGTGTCAGAGGGGGGAGACAGGGTGGTGGCAGTAGTGCAGTAGTGGGGGCTGCTGGAGGAAGTGTATATGTGGGTAATCTTGTCCCCATGCAGTGCTGAGGTATCAGAGGGGAGACAGGGTGGGTGGCAGTAGTGCAGTAGCGGGGGCTGCTGGAGGCAGTGTATATGTGGGTAATCTTGTCCCCATGCAGCACTGAGGTGTCAGAGGGGGGAGACAGGGTGGGTGGCAGTAGTGCAGTACTGGGGGCTGCTGGAGGCAGTGTATATGTGGGTAATCTTGTCCCCATGCAGCACTGAGGTGTCAGAGGGGGGGAGACAGGGTGGGTGGCAGTAGTGCAGTACTGGGGGCTGCTGGAGGCAGTGTATATGTGGGTAATCTTGTTCCCATGCAGCACTGAGGTGTCAAAGGGGGGAGACAGGGTGGGTGGCAGTAGTGCAGTACTGGGGGCTGCTGGAGGCAGTGTATATGTGGGTAATCTTGTTCCCATGCAGCACTGAGGTTTCAGAGGGTGGAGACAGGGTGGGTGGCAGTAGTGCAGTAGTGGGGGCTGCTGGAGGCAGTGTCTATGTGGGTAATCTTGTCCCCATGCAGTGCTGAGGTGTCAGAGGGTGGAGACAGGGTGGGTGGCAGTAGTGCAGTAGTGGGGGCTGCTGGAGGCAGTGTATATGTGGGTAATCTTGTCCCCATGCAGTGCTGAGGTGTCAGAGGGGGGAGACAGGGTGGGTGGCAGTAGTGCAGTACTGGGGGCTGCTGGAGGCAGTGTTTATGTGGGTAATATTGTCCCCATGCAGCACTGAGGTGTCAGAGGGGGGAGACAGGGTGGGTGGCAGTAGTGCAGTAGCGGGGGCTGCTGGAGGCAGTGTATATGTGGGTAATATTGTCCCCATGCAGCACTGAGGTGTCAGAGGGGGGAGACAGGGTGGGTGGCAGTAGTGCAGTAGCGGGGGCTGCTGGAGGCAGTGTTTATGTGGGTAATCTTGTCCCCATGCAGCACTGAGGTGTCAGAGGGGGGAGACAGGGTGGGTGGCAGTAGTGCAGTAGTCGGGGCTGCTGGAGGCAGTGTATATGTGGGTAATCTTGTCCCCATGCAGCACTGAGGTGTCAGAGGGGGGAGACAGGGTGGGTGGCAGTAGTGGGGGCTGCTGGAGGCAGTGTATATGTGGGTAATATTGTCCCCATGCAGAGCTGAGGTGCCAGAGGGGGGAGACAGGGTGGGTGGCAGTAGTGCAGTACTGGGGGCTGCTGGAGGCAGTGTATATGTGGGTAATCTTGTCCCCATGCAGTGCTGAGGTGTCAGAGGGGGGAGACAGGGTGGGTGGCAGTAGTGCAGTAGCGGGGGCTGCTGGAGGCAGTGTATATCTGGGTAATCTTGTCCCCATGCAGCACTGAGGTGTCAGAGGGGGGAGACAGGGTGGGTGGCAGTAGTGCAGTAGCGGGGGCTGCCGGAGGCAGTGTATATGTTGGTAATCTTGTCCCCATGCAGAGCTGAGGTGTCAGAGGGGGGAGACAGAGTGGGTGGCAGTAGTGCAGTACTGGGGGCTGCTGAAGGCAGTGTCTATGTGGGTAATCTTGTCCCCATGCAGCGCTGAGGTGTCAGAGGGGGGAGACAGGGTGGGTGGCAGTAGTGCAGTAGTGGGGGCTGCTGGAGGCAGTGTATATGTGGGTAATCTTGTCCCCATGCAGTGCTGAGGTGTCAGAGGGGGGAGACAGGGTGGGTGGCAGTAGTGCAGTACTGGGGGCTGCTGGAGGCAGTGTATATGTGGGTAATCTTGTCCCCATGCAGCACTGAGGTGTCAGAGGGGGGAGACAGGGTGGGTGGCAGTAGTGCAGTAGCGGGGGCTGCTGGAGGCAGTGTATATGTGGGTAATCTTGTCCCCATGCAGTGCTGAGGTGTCAGAGGGGGAGACAGGGTGGGTGGCAGTAGTGCAGTAGTGGGGGCTGCTGGAGGCAGTGTATATGTGGGTAATCTTGTCCCCATGCAGTGCTGAGGTGTCAGAGGGGGGAGACAGGGTGGGTGGCAGTAGTGCAGTAGTGGGGTCTGCCAGAGGCAGTGTATATGTGGGTAATCTTGTCCCCATGCAGCACTGAGGTGTCAGAGGGGGAGACAGGGTGGGTGGCAGTAGTGCAGTACTGGGGGCTGCTGGAGGCAGTGTATATGTGGGTAATCTTGTCCCCATGCAGCACTGAGGTGTCAGAGGGGGGAGACAGGGTGGGTGGCAGTACTGGGGGCTGCTGGAGGCAGTGTCTATGTGGGTAATCCTGTCCCCATGCAGTGCTGAGGTGTCAGAGGGGGAGACAGGGTGGGTGGCAGTAGTGCAGTAGTGGGGGCTGCAAGAGGCAGTGTATATGTGGGTAATCTTGTCCCCATGCAGTGCTGAGGTGTCAGAGGGGGAGACAGGGTGGGTGGCAGTAGTGCAGTAGTGGGGGCTGCTGGAGGCAGTGTATATGTGGGTAATCTTGTCCCCATGCAGTGCTGAGGTGTCAGAGGGGGGAGACAGGGTGGGTGGCAGTAGTGCAGTAGTGGGGGCTGCAAGAGGCAGTGTATATGTGGGTAATCTTGTCCCCATGCAGTGCTGAGGTGTCAGAGGGGGGAGACAGGGTGGGTGGCAGTAGCGGGGGCTGCTGGAGGCAGGGTATATGTGGGTAATCTTGTCCCCATGCAGCACTGAGGTGTCAGAGGGGGGAGACAGGGTGGGTGGCAGTAGTGCAGTAGCGGGGGCTGCTGGAGACAGTGTCTATGTGGGTAACCTTGTCCCCATGCAGTGCTGAGGTGTCAGAGGGGGGAGACAGGGTGGGTGGCAGTAGTGCAGTAGCGGGGGCTACTGGAGGCAGTGTATATGTGGGTAACCTTGTCCCCATGCAGCGCTGAGGTGTCAGAGGGGGGAGACAGGGTGGGTGGCAGTAGTGCAGTACTGGGGGCTGCTGGAGACAGTGTCTATGTGGGTAACCTTGTCCCCATGCAGTGCTGAGGTGTCAGAGGGGGGAGACAGGGTGGGTGGCAGTAGTGGGGGCTACTGGAGGCAGTGTATATGTGGGTAACCTTGTCCCCATGCAGCGCTGAGGTGTCAGAGGGGGGAGACAGGGTGGGTGGCAGTAGTGGGGGCTGCTGGAGGCAGTGTATATGTGGGTAATCTTGTCCCCATGCAGTGCTGAGGTGTCAGAGGGGGAGACAGGGTGGGTGGCAGTAGTGCAGTAGTGGGGGCTGCTGGAGGCAGTGTATATGTGGGTAATCTTGTCCCCGTGCAGTGCTGAGGTGTCAGAGGGGGGAGACAGGGTGGGTGGCAGTAGTGCAGTAGTGGGGGCTGCTGGAGGCAGTGTATATGTGGGTAATCTTGTCCCCATGCAGTGCTGAGGTGTCAGAGGGGGGAGACAGGGTGGGTGGCAGTAGTGCAGTAGTGGGGGCTGCTGGAGGCAGTGTATATGTGGGTAATCTTGTCCCCATGCAGCACTGAGGTGTCAGAGGGGGGAGACAGGGTGGGTGGCAGTAGTGCAGTACTGGGGGCTGCTGGAGGCAGTGTCTATGTGGGTAATCTTGTCCCCATGCAGTGCGGAGGTGTCAGAGGGTGGAGACAGGGTGGGTGGCAGTAGTGGGGGCTGCTGGAGGCAGTGTATATGTGGGTAATCTTGTCCCCATGCAGTGCTGAGGTGTCAGAGGGGGAGACAGGGTGGGTGGCAGTAGTGCAGTACTGGGGGCTGCTGGAGGCAGTGTATATGTGGGTAATCTTGTCCCCATGCAGTGCTGAGGTGTCAGAGGGGGGAGACAGGGTGGGTGGCAGTAGTGCAGTAGTGGGGGCTGCTGGAGGCAGTGTATATGTGGGTAATCTTGTCCCCATGCAGTGCTGAGGTGTCAGAGGGGGGAGACAGGGTGGGTGGCAGTAGTGCAGTAGTGGGGGCTGCTGGAGGCAGGGTATATGTGGGTAATCTTGTCCCCATGCAGCACTGAGGTGTCAGAGGGGGGAGACAGGGTGGGTGGCAGTAGTGCAGTAGCGGGGGCTACTGGAGGCAGTGTATATGTGGGTAACCTTGTCCCCATGCAGCGCTGAGGTGTCAGAGGGGGGAGACAGGGTGGGTGGCAGTAGTGGGGGCTGCTGGAGGCAGTGTATATGTGGGTAATCTTGTCCCCATGCAGTGCTGAGGTGTCAGAGGGGGGAGACAGGGTGGGTGGCAGTAGTGCAGTAGTGGGGGCTGCTGGAGGCAGTGTATATGTGGGTAATATTGTCCCCATGCAGAGCTGAGGTGTCAGAGGGGGGAGACAGGGTGGGTGGCAGTAGTGCAGTACTGGGGGCTGCTGGAGGCAGTGTATATGTGGGTAATATTGTCCCCATGCAGCACTGAGGTGTCAGAGGGGGGAGACAGGGTGGGTGGCAGTAGTGCAGTAGTGGGGGCTGCTGGAGGCAGTGTCTATGTGGGTAATCTTGTCCCCATGCAGCGCTGAGGTGTCAGAGGGGGGAGACAGGGTGGGTGGCAGTAGTGCAGTAGTGGGGGCTGCTGGAGGCAGGGTATATGTGGGTAATCTTGTCCCCATGCAGCACTGAGGTGTCAGAGGGGGGAGACAGGGTGGGTGGCAGTAGTGCAGTACTGGGGGCTGCTGGAGGCAGTGTCTATGTGGGTAATCTTGTCCCCATGCAGTGCGGAGGTGTCAGAGGGTGGAGACAGGGTGGGTGGCAGTAGTGGGGGCTGCTGGAGGCAGTGTATATGTGGGTAATCTTGTCCCCATGCAGTGCTGAGGTGTCAGAGGGGGAGACAGGGTGGGTGGCAGTAGTGCAGTAGTGGGGGCTGCTGGAGGCAGTGTATATGTGGGTAATCTTGTCCCCGTGCAGTGCTGAGGTGTCAGAGGGGGGAGACAGGGTGGGTGGCAGTAGTGCAGTAGTGGGGGCTGCTGGAGGCAGTGTATATGTGGGTAATCTTGTCCCCATGCAGTGCTGAGGTGTCAGAGGGGGGAGACAGGGTGGGTGGCAGTAGTGCAGTAGTGGGGGCTGCTGGAGGCAGGGTATATGTGGGTAATCTTGTCCCCATGCAGCACTGAGGTGTCAGAGGGGGGAGACAGGGTGGGTGGCAGTAGTGCAGTACTGGGGGCTGCTGGAGGCAGTGTCTATGTGGGTAATCTTGTCCCCATGCAGTGCGGAGGTGTCAGAGGGTGGAGACAGGGTGGGTGGCAGTAGTGGGGGCTGCTGGAGGCAGTGTATATGTGGGTAATCTTGTCCCCATGCAGTGCTGAGGTGTCAGAGGGGGAGACAGGGTGGGTGGCAGTAGTGCAGTACTGGGGGCTGCTGGAGGCAGTGTATATGTGGGTAATCTTGTCCCCATGCAGTGCTGAGGTGTCAGAGGGGGGAGACAGGGTGGGTGGCAGTAGTGCAGTAGTGGGGGCTGCTGGAGGCAGTGTATATGTGGGTAATCTTGTCCCCATGCAGTGCTGAGGTGTCAGAGGGGGGAGACAGGGTGGGTGGCAGTAGTGCAGTAGTGGGGGCTGCTGGAGGCAGGGTATATGTGGGTAATCTTGTCCCCATGCAGCACTGAGGTGTCAGAGGGGGGAGACAGGGTGGGTGGCAGTAGTGCAGTAGCGGGGGCTACTGGAGGCAGTGTATATGTGGGTAACCTTGTCCCCATGCAGCGCTGAGGTGTCAGAGGGGGGAGACAGGGTGGGTGGCAGTAGTGGGGGCTGCTGGAGGCAGTGTATATGTGGGTAATCTTGTCCCCATGCAGTGCTGAGGTGTCAGAGGGGGGAGACAGGGTGGGTGGCAGTAGTGCAGTAGTGGGGGCTGCTGGAGGCAGTGTATATGTGGGTAATATTGTCCCCATGCAGAGCTGAGGTGTCAGAGGGGGGAGACAGGGTGGGTGGCAGTAGTGCAGTACTGGGGGCTGCTGGAGGCAGTGTATATGTGGGTAATATTGTCCCCATGCAGCACTGAGGTGTCAGAGGGGGGAGACAGGGTGGGTGGCAGTAGTGCAGTAGTGGGGGCTGCTGGAGGCAGTGTCTATGTGGGTAATCTTGTCCCCATGCAGCGCTGAGGTGTCAGAGGGGGGAGACAGGGTGGGTGGCAGTAGTGCAGTACTGGGGGCTGCTGGAGGCAGTGTATATGTGGGTAATCTTGTCCCCATGCAGCACTGAGGTGTCAGAGGGGGGAGACAGGGTGGGTGGCAGTAGTGCAGTAGTGGGGGCTGCTGGAGACAGTGTCTATGTGGGTAATCTTGTCCCCATGCAGAGCTGAGGTGTCAGAGGGGGGAGACAGGGTGGGTGGCAGTAGTGCAGTAGTGGGGGCTGCTGGAGACAGTGTCTATGTGGGTAATCTTGTCCCCATGCAGAGCTGAGGTGTCAGAGGGGGGAGACAGGGTGGGTGGCAGTAGTGCAGTACTGGGGGCTGCTGGTGGCAGTGTATATGTGGGTAATCTTGTCCCCATGCAGCACTGAGGTGTCAGAGGGGGGAGACAGGGTGGGTGGCAGTAGTGCAGTAGCGGGGGCTGCTGGAGGCAGTGTATATGTGGGTAATCTTGTCCCCATGCAGCACTGAGGTGTCAGAGGGGGGAGACAGGGTGGGTGGCAGTAGTGGGGGCTGCTGGAGGCAGTGTATATGTGGGTAATATTGTCCCCATGCAGCACTGAGGTGTCAGAGGGGGGAGACAGGGTGGGTGGAAGTAGCGGGGGCTGCTGGTGGCAGTGTTTATGTGGGTAATATTGTCCCCATGCAGCGCTGAGGTGTCAGAGGGGGGGAGACAGGGTGGAAAGCAGTAGGGCAGTAGCGGGGGCTGCTGGAGGCAGTGTCTATGTGGGTAATCTTGTCCCCATGCAGCGCTGAGGTGTCAGAGGGGGGAGACAGGGTGGGTGGAAGTAGCGGGGGCTGCTGGTGGCAGTGTTTATGTGGGTAATATTGTCCCCATGCAGCGCTGAGGTGTCAGAGGGGGGGAGACAGGGTGGAAAGCAGTAGGGCAGTAGCGGGGGCTGCTGGAGGCAGTGTCTATGTGGGTAACCTTGTCCCCATGCAGCGCTGAGGTGTCAGAGGGGGGAGACAGGGTGGGTGGAAGTAGCGGGGGCTGCTGGTGGCAGTGTTTATGTGGGTAATATTGTCCCCATGCAGCGCTGAGGTGTCAGAGGGGGGGAGACAGGGTGGGTGGCAGTAGTGCAGTAGTGGGGGCTGCTGGAGGCAGTGTATATGTGGGTAATCTTATCCCCATGTAGTGCTGAGGTGTCAGAGGGGGGAGACAGGGTGGGTGGCAGTAGTGCAGTAGTGGGGGCTGCTGGAGGCAGTGTTTATGTGGGTAATATTGTCCCCATGCAGCGCTGAGGTGTCAGAGGGGGGGAGACAGGGTGGAAAGCAGTAGTGCAGTAGCGGGGGCTGCTGGAGGCAGTGTATATGTGGGTAATCTTGTCCCCATGCAGCACTGAGGTGTCAGAGGGGGGAGACAGGGTGGGTGGCAGTAGTGCAGTAGTGGGGGCTGCTGGAGGCAGTGTATATGTGGGTAATCTTGTCCCCATGCAGCACTGAGGTGTCAGAGGGGGAGACAGGGTGGTGGCAGTAGTGCAGTAGCGGGGGCTACTGGAGGCAGTGTATATGTGGGTAATCTTGTCCCCATGCAGCACTGAGGTGTCAGAGGGGGGAGACAGGGTGGGTGGCAGTAGTGCAGTAGTGGGGGCTGCTGGAGGCAGTGTATATGTGGGTAATCTTGTCCCCATGCAGCACTGAGGTGTCAGAGGGGGAGACAGGGTGGTGGCAGTAGTGCAGTAGCGGGGGCTGCTGGAGGCAGTGTATATGTGGGTAATCTTGTCCCCATGCAGCACTGAGGTGTCAGAGGGGGGAGACAGGGTGGGTGGCAGTAGTGCAGTAGTGGGGGCTGCTGGAGGCAGTGTCTATGTGGGTAATCTTGTCCCCATGCAGCACTGAGGTGTCAGAGGGGGGAGACAGGGTGGGTGGCAGTAGTGCAGTAGCGGGGGCTGCTGGAGGCAGTGTATATGTGGGTAATCTTGTCCCCATGCAGCACTGAGGTGTCAGAGGGGGGAGACAGGGTGGGTGGCAGTAGTGCAGTAGCGGGGGGCTGCTGGAGGCAGTGTATATGTGGGTAATATTGTCCCCATGCAGCACTGAGGTGTCAGAGGGGGGAGACAGGGTGGGTGGCAGTAGTGCAGTAGCGGGGGCTGCTGGAGGCAGTGTCTATGTGGGTAATCTTGTCCCCATGCAGCACTGAGGTGTCAGAGGGGGGAGACAGGGTGGGTGGCAGTAGTGCAGTACTGGGGGCTGCTGGAGACAGTGTATATGTGGGTAATATTGTCCCCATGCAGCACTGAGGTGTCAGAGGGGGGAGACAGGGTGGGTGGCAGTAGTGCAGTAGCGGGGGCTGCTGGAGGCAGTGTATATGTGGGTAATCTTGTCCCCATGCAGCACTGAGGTATCAGAGGGGGGAGACAGGGTGGGTGGCAGTAGTGCAGTAGCGGGGGCTGCTGGAGGCAGTGTATATGTGGGTAATATTGTCCCCATGCAGCACTGAGGTGTCAGAGGGGGGATACAGGGTGGGTGGCAGTAGTGCAGTAGCGGGGGCTGCTGGAGGCAGTGTCTATGTGGGTAATCTTGTCCCCATGCAGCACTGAGGTGTCAGAGGGGGGAGACAGGGTGGGTGGCAGTAGTGCAGTACTGGGGGCTGCTGGAGGCAGTGTATATGTGGGTAATCTTGTCCCCATGCAGCACTGAGATGTCAGAGGGTGGAGACAGGGTGGGTGGCAGTAGTGCAGTAGTGGGGGCTGCAAGAGGCAGTGTATATGTGGGTAATCTTGTCCCCATGCAGCACTGAGGTGTCAGAGGGGGGAGACAGGGTGGGTGGCAGTAGTGCAGTAGTGGGGGCTGCTGGAGGCAGTGCCTATGTGGGTAATCTTGTCCCCATGCAGCACTGAGGTGTCAGAGGGGGAGACAGGGTGGGTGGCAGTAGTGCAGTAGTGGGGGCTGCTGGAGGCAGTGCCTATGTGGGTAATCTTGTCCCCATGCAGCACTGAGGTGTCAGAGGGGGAGACAGGGTGGGTGGCAGTAGTGCAGTAGCGGGGGGCTGCTGGAGGCAGTGTATATGTGGGTAATATTGTCCCCATGCAGCACTGAGGTGTCAGAGGGGGGAGACAGGGTGGGTGGCAGTAGTGCAGTAGCGGGGGCTGCTGGAGGCAGTGTATATGTGGGTAATCTTGTCCCCATGCAGCACTGAGGTGTCAGAGGGGGGAGACAGGGTGGGTGGCAGTAGTGCAGTAGCGGGGGCTGCTGGAGGCAGTGTATATGTGGGTAATATTGTCCCCATGCAGCACTGAGGTGTCAGAGGGGGGAGACAGGGTGGGTGGCAGTAGTGCAGTAGCGGGGGCTGCTGGAGGCAGTGTCTATGTGGGTAATCTTGTCCCCATGCAGCACTGAGGTGTCAGAGGGGGGAGACAGGGTGGGTGGCAGTAGTGCAGTACTGGGGGCTGCTGGAGGCAGTGTATATGTGGGTAATCTTGTCCCCATGCAGCACTGAGATGTCAGAGGGTGGAGACAGGGTGGGTGGCAGTAGTGCAGTAGTGGGGGCTGCAAGAGGCAGTGTATATGTGGGTAATCTTGTCCCCATGCAGCACTGAGGTGTCAGAGGGGGGAGACAGGGTGGGTGGCAGTAGTGCAGTAGCGGGGGCTGCTGGAGGCAGTGTCTATGTGGGTAATCTTGTCCCCATGCAGCACTGAGGTGTCAGAGGGGGGAGACAGGGTGGGTGGCAGTAGTGCAGTACTGGGGGCTGCTGGAGACAGTGTATATGTGGGTAATATTGTCCCCATGCAGCACTGAGGTGTCAGAGGGGGGAGACAGGGTGGGTGGCAGTAGTGCAGTAGCGGGGGCTGCTGGAGGCAGTGTATATGTGGGTAATCTTGTCCCCATGCAGCACTGAGGTGTCAGAGGGGGGAGACAGGGTGGGTGGCAGTAGTGCAGTAGCGGGGGCTGCTGGAGGCAGTGTATATGTGGGTAATATTGTCCCCATGCAGCACTGAGGTGTCAGAGGGGGGAGACAGGGTGGGTGGCAGTAGTGCAGTAGCGGGGGCTGCTGGAGGCAGTGTCTATGTGGGTAATCTTGTCCCCATGCAGCACTGAGGTGTCAGAGGGGGGAGACAGGGTGGGTGGCAGTAGTGCAGTAGTGGGGGCTGCTGGTGGCAGTGTTTATGTGGGTAATATTGTCCCCATGCAGCGCTGAGGTGTCAGAGGGGGGAGACAGGGTGGGTGGCAGTAGTGCAGTAGCGGGGGCTGCTGGAGGCAGTGTCTATGTGGGTAATCTTGTCCCCATGCAGCACTGAGGTGTCAGAGGGGGGAGACAGGGTGGGTGGCAGTAGTGCAGTACTGGGGGCTGCTGGAGGCAGTGTATATGTGGGTAATCTTGTCCCCATGCAGCACTGAGATGTCAGAGGGTGGAGACAGGGTGGGTGGCAGTAGTGCAGTAGTGGGGGCTGCAAGAGGCAGTGTATATGTGGGTAATCTTGTCCCCATGCAGCACTGAGGTGTCAGAGGGGGGAGACAGGGTGGGTGGCAGTAGTGCAGTAGCGGGGGCTGCTGGAGGCAGTGTCTATGTGGGTAATCTTGTCCCCATGCAGCACTGAGGTGTCAGAGGGGGGAGACAGGGTGGGTGGCAGTAGTGCAGTACTGGGGGCTGCTGGAGACAGTGTATATGTGGGTAATATTGTCCCCATGCAGCACTGAGGTGTCAGAGGGGGGAGACAGGGTGGGTGGCAGTAGTGCAGTAGCGGGGGCTGCTGGAGGCAGTGTATATGTGGGTAATCTTGTCCCCATGCAGCACTGAGGTGTCAGAGGGGGGAGACAGGGTGGGTGGCAGTAGTGCAGTAGCGGGGGCTGCTGGAGGCAGTGTATATGTGGGTAATATTGTCCCCATGCAGCACTGAGGTGTCAGAGGGGGGAGACAGGGTGGGTGGCAGTAGTGCAGTAGCGGGGGCTGCTGGAGGCAGTGTCTATGTGGGTAATCTTGTCCCCATGCAGCACTGAGGTGTCAGAGGGGGGAGACAGGGTGGGTGGCAGTAGTGCAGTAGTGGGGGCTGCTGGTGGCAGTGTTTATGTGGGTAATATTGTCCCCATGCAGCGCTGAGGTGTCAGAGGGGGGAGACAGGGTGGGTGGCAGTAGTGCAGTAGCGGGGGCTGCTGGAGGCAGTGTCTATGTGGGTAATCTTGTCCCCATGCAGCACTGAGGTGTCAGAGGGGGGAGACAGGGTGGGTGGCAGTAGTGCAGTACTGGGGGCTGCTGGAGGCAGTGTATATGTGGGTAATCTTGTCCCCATGCAGCACTGAGATGTCAGAGGGTGGAGACAGGGTGGGTGGCAGTAGTGCAGTAGTGGGGGCTGCAAGAGGCAGTGTATATGTGGGTAATCTTGTCCCCATGCAGCACTGAGGTGTCAGAGGGGGGAGACAGGGTGGGTGGCAGTAGTGCAGTAGCGGGGGCTGCTGGAGGCAGTGTCTATGTGGGTAATCTTGTCCCCATGCAGCACTGAGGTGTCAGAGGGGGGAGACAGGGTGGGTGGCAGTAGTGCAGTACTGGGGGCTGCTGGAGACAGTGTATATGTGGGTAATATTGTCCCCATGCAGCACTGAGGTGTCAGAGGGGGGAGACAGGGTGGGTGGCAGTAGTGCAGTAGCGGGGGCTGCTGGAGGCAGTGTATATGTGGGTAATCTTGTCCCCATGCAGCACTGAGGTGTCAGAGGGGGGAGACAGGGTGGGTGGCAGTAGTGCAGTAGCGGGGGCTGCTGGAGGCAGTGTATATGTGGGTAATATTGTCCCCATGCAGCACTGAGGTGTCAGAGGGGGGAGACAGGGTGGGTGGCAGTAGTGCAGTAGCGGGGGCTGCTGGAGGCAGTGTCTATGTGGGTAATCTTGTCCCCATGCAGCACTGAGGTGTCAGAGGGGGGAGACAGGGTGGGTGGCAGTAGTGCAGTACTGGGGGCTGCTGGAGGCAGTGTATATGTGGGTAATCTTGTCCCCATGCAGCACTGAGATGTCAGAGGGTGGAGACAGGGTGGGTGGCAGTAGTGCAGTAGTGGGGGCTGCAAGAGGCAGTGTATATGTGGGTAATCTTGTCCCCATGCAGCACTGAGGTGTCAGAGGGGGGAGACAGGGTGGGTGGCAGTAGTGCAGTAGTGGGGGCTGCTGGAGGCAGTGCCTATGTGGGTAATCTTGTCCCCATGCAGCACTGAGGTGTCAGAGGGGGAGACAGGGTGGGTGGCAGTAGTGCAGTAGTGGGGGCTGCTGGAGGCAGTGTATATGTGGGTAATCTTATCCCCATGTAGCGCTGAGGTGTCAGAGGGGGGAGACAGGGTGGGTGGCAGTAGTGCAGTAGTGGGGGCTGCTGGAGGCAGTGTATATGTGGGTAATCTTGTCCCCATGCAGCGCTGAGGTGTCAGAGGGGGGAGACAGGGTGGGTGGCAGTAGTGCAGTAGTGGGGGCTGCTGGAGGCAGTGTATATGTGGGTAATCTTATCCCCATGTAGCGCTGAGGTGTCAGAGGGGGGAGACAGGGTGGGGGGCAGTAGTGCAGTACTGGGGGCTGCTGGAGGCAGTGTCTATGTGGGTAATCTTGTCCCCATGCAGAGCTGAGGTGTCAGAGGGGGAGACAGGGTGGGTGGCAGTAGTGCAGTAGTGGGGGCTGCTGGAGGCAGTGCCTATGTGGGTAATCTTGTCCCCATGCAGCACTGAGGTGTCAGAGGGGGAGACAGGGTGGGTGGCAGTAGTGCAGTAGCGGGGGGCTGCTGGAGGCAGTGTATATGTGGGTAATATTGTCCCCATGCAGCACTGAGGTGTCAGAGGGGGGAGACAGGGTGGGTGGCAGTAGTGCAGTAGCGGGGGCTGCTGGAGGCAGTGTATATGTGGGTAATCTTGTCCCCATGCAGCACTGAGGTGTCAGAGGGGGGAGACAGGGTGGGTGGCAGTAGTGCAGTAGCGGGGGCTGCTGGAGGCAGTGTATATGTGGGTAATATTGTCCCCATGCAGCACTGAGGTGTCAGAGGGGGGAGACAGGGTGGGTGGCAGTAGTGCAGTAGCGGGGGCTGCTGGAGGCAGTGTCTATGTGGGTAATCTTGTCCCCATGCAGCACTGAGGTGTCAGAGGGGGGAGACAGGGTGGGTGGCAGTAGTGCAGTACTGGGGGCTGCTGGAGGCAGTGTATATGTGGGTAATCTTGTCCCCATGCAGCACTGAGATGTCAGAGGGTGGAGACAGGGTGGGTGGCAGTAGTGCAGTAGTGGGGGCTGCAAGAGGCAGTGTATATGTGGGTAATCTTGTCCCCATGCAGCACTGAGGTGTCAGAGGGGGGAGACAGGGTGGGTGGCAGTAGTGCAGTAGTGGGGGCTGCTGGAGGCAGTGCCTATGTGGGTAATCTTGTCCCCATGCAGCACTGAGGTGTCAGAGGGGGAGACAGGGTGGGTGGCAGTAGTGCAGTAGCGGGGGCTGCTGGTGGCAGTGTCTATGTGGGTAACCTTGTCCCCATGCAGCGCTGAGGTGTCAGAGGGGGGAGACAGGGTGGGTGGCAGTAGTGCAGTACTGGGGGCTGCTGGAGGCAGTGTATATGTGGGTAATCTTGTCCCCATGGAGCTCTGAGGTGTCAGAGGGGGAGACAGGGTGGGTGGCAGTAGTGCAGTACTGGGGGCTGCTGGTGGCAGTGTATATCTGGGTAATATTGTCCCCATGCAGCACTGAGGTGTCAGAGGGGGGAGACAGGGTGGGTGGCAGTAGTGCAGTAGCGGGGGCTGCTGGTGGCAGTGTCTATGTGGGTAACCTTGTCCCCATGCAGCGCTGAGGTGTCATAGGGGGGAGACAGGGTGGGTGGCAGTAGGGCAGTACTGGGGGCTGCTGGAGGCAGTGTCTATGTGGGTAACCTTGTCCCCATGCAGCACTGAGGTGTCAGAGGGGGAGACAGGGTGGGTGGCAGTAGTGCAGTAGCGGGGGCTGCTGGAGGCAGTGTCTATGTGGGTAATCCTGTCCCCATGCAGCACTGAGGTGTCAGAGGGGGGAGACAGGGTGGGTGGCAGTAGTGCAGTAGTGGGGGCTGCTGGAGGCAGTGTATATGTGGGTAATCCTGTCCCCATGCAGTGCTGAGGTGTCAGAGAGGGGAGACAGGGTGGGTGGCAGTAGTGCAGTAGTGGGGGCTGCTGGAGGCAGTGTCTATGTGGGTAATCTTGTCCCCATGCAGCGCTGAGGTGTCAGAGGGGGGAGACAGGGTGGGTGGCAGTAGTGCAGTAGCGGGGGCTGCTGGAGGCAGTGTCTATGTGGGTAATCTTGTCCCCATGCAGCGCTGAGGTGTCAGAGGGGGGAGACAGGGTGGGTGACAGTAGTGCAGTAGTGGGGGCTGCTGGAGGCAGTGTCTATGTGGGTAATCTTGTCCCCATGCAGCACTGAGGTGTCAGAGGGGGGAGACAGGGTGGGTGGCAGTAGTGCAGTAGTGGGGGCTGCTGGAGGCAGTGTCTATGTGGGTAATCTTGTCCCCATGCAGTGCTGAGGTGTCAGAGGGGGGAGACAGGGTGGGTGGAAGTAGTGCAGTACTGGGGGCTGCTGGAGACAGTGTATATGTGGGTAATCTTGTCCCCATGCAGCACTGAGGTGTCAGAGGGGGGAGACAGGGTGGGTGGCAGTAGTGCAGTACTGGGGGCTGCTGGAGACAGTGTATATGTGGGTAATCTTGTCCCCATGCAGCGCTGAGGTGTCAGAGGGGGGAGACAGGGTGGGTGGCAGTAGTGCAGTAGTGGGGGCTGCTGGAGGCAGTGTATATGTGGGTAATCTTATCCCCATGTAGAGCTGAGGTGTCAGAGGGGGGAGACAGGGTGGGTGGCAGTAGTGGGGGCTGCTGGAGACAGTGTCTATGTGGGTAATCTTGTCCCCATGCAGCACTGAGGTGTCAGAGGGGGGAGACAGGGTGGGTGGCAGTAGTGCAGTAGCGGGGGCTGCTGGAGGCAGTGTCTATGTGGGTAATCTTGTCCCCATGCAGCACTGAGGTGTCAGAGGGGGGAGACAGGGTGGGTGGCAGTAGTGCAGTACTGGGGGCTGCTGGAGACAGTGTATATGTGGGTAATATTGTCCCCATGCAGCACTGAGGTGTCAGAGGGGGGAGACAGGGTGGGTGGCAGTAGTGCAGTAGCGGGGGCTGCTGGAGGCAGTGTATATGTGGGTAATCTTGTCCCCATGCAGCACTGAGGTGTCAGAGGGGGGAGACAGGGTGGGTGGCAGTAGTGCAGTAGCGGGGGCTGCTGGAGGCAGTGTCTATGTGGGTAATCTTGTCCCCATGCAGCACTGAGGTGTCAGAGGGGGGAGACAGGGTGGGTGGCAGTAGTGCAGTACTGGGGGCTGCTGGAGGCAGTGTATATGTGGGTAATCTTGTCCCCATGCAGCACTGAGATGTCAGAGGGTGGAGACAGGGTGGGTGGCAGTAGTGCAGTAGTGGGGGCTGCAAGAGGCAGTGTATATGTGGGTAATCTTGTCCCCATGCAGCACTGAGGTGTCAGAGGGGGGAGACAGGGTGGGTGGCAGTAGTGCAGTAGTGGGGGCTGCTGGAGGCAGTGCCTATGTGGGTAATCTTGTCCCCATGCAGCACTGAGGTGTCAGAGGGGGAGACAGGGTGGGTGGCAGTAGTGCAGTAGTGGGGGCTGCTGGAGGCAGTGCCTATGTGGGTAATCTTGTCCCCATGCAGCACTGAGGTGTCAGAGGGGGAGACAGGGTGGGTGGCAGTAGTGCAGTAGCGGGGGGCTGCTGGAGGCAGTGTATATGTGGGTAATATTGTCCCCATGCAGCACTGAGGTGTCAGAGGGGGGAGACAGGGTGGGTGGCAGTAGTGCAGTAGCGGGGGCTGCTGGAGGCAGTGTATATGTGGGTAATCTTGTCCCCATGCAGCACTGAGGTGTCAGAGGGGGGAGACAGGGTGGGTGGCAGTAGTGCAGTAGCGGGGGCTGCTGGAGGCAGTGTATATGTGGGTAATATTGTCCCCATGCAGCACTGAGGTGTCAGAGGGGGGAGACAGGGTGGGTGGCAGTAGTGCAGTAGCGGGGGCTGCTGGAGGCAGTGTCTATGTGGGTAATCTTGTCCCCATGCAGCACTGAGGTGTCAGAGGGGGGAGACAGGGTGGGTGGCAGTAGTGCAGTACTGGGGGCTGCTGGAGGCAGTGTATATGTGGGTAATCTTGTCCCCATGCAGCACTGAGGTGTCAGAGGGGGGAGACAGGGTGGGTGGCAGTAGTGCAGTAGTGGGGGCTGCAAGAGGCAGTGTATATGTGGGTAATCTTGTCCCCATGCAGCACTGAGGTGTCAGAGGGGGGAGACAGGGTGGGTGGCAGTAGTGCAGTAGCGGGGGCTGCTGGAGGCAGTGTCTATGTGGGTAATCTTGTCCCCATGCAGCACTGAGGTGTCAGAGGGGGGAGACAGGGTGGGTGGCAGTAGTGCAGTACTGGGGGCTGCTGGAGACAGTGTATATGTGGGTAATATTGTCCCCATGCAGCACTGAGGTGTCAGAGGGGGGAGACAGGGTGGGTGGCAGTAGTGCAGTAGCGGGGGCTGCTGGAGGCAGTGTATATGTGGGTAATCTTGTCCCCATGCAGCACTGAGGTGTCAGAGGGGGGAGACAGGGTGGGTGGCAGTAGTGCAGTAGCGGGGGCTGCTGGAGGCAGTGTATATGTGGGTAATATTGTCCCCATGCAGCACTGAGGTGTCAGAGGGGGGAGACAGGGTGGGTGGCAGTAGTGCAGTAGCGGGGGCTGCTGGAGGCAGTGTCTATGTGGGTAATCTTGTCCCCATGCAGCACTGAGGTGTCAGAGGGGGGAGACAGGGTGGGTGGCAGTAGTGCAGTACTGGGGGCTGCTGGAGGCAGTGTATATGTGGGTAATCTTGTCCCCATGCAGCACTGAGATGTCAGAGGGTGGAGACAGGGTGGGTGGCAGTAGTGCAGTAGTGGGGGCTGCAAGAGGCAGTGTATATGTGGGTAATCTTGTCCCCATGCAGCACTGAGGTGTCAGAGGGGGGAGACAGGGTGGGTGGCAGTAGTGCAGTAGTGGGGGCTGCTGGAGGCAGTGCCTATGTGGGTAATCTTGTCCCCATGCAGCACTGAGGTGTCAGAGGGGGAGACAGGGTGGGTGGCAGTAGTGCAGTAGTGGGGGCTGCTGGAGGCAGTGCCTATGTGGGTAATCTTGTCCCCATGCAGCACTGAGGTGTCAGAGGGGGAGACAGGGTGGGTGGCAGTAGTGCAGTAGCGGGGGGCTGCTGGAGGCAGTGTATATGTGGGTAATATTGTCCCCATGCAGCACTGAGGTGTCAGAGGGGGGAGACAGGGTGGGTGGCAGTAGTGCAGTAGCGGGGGCTGCTGGAGGCAGTGTATATGTGGGTAATCTTGTCCCCATGCAGCACTGAGGTGTCAGAGGGGGGAGACAGGGTGGGTGGCAGTAGTGCAGTAGCGGGGGCTGCTGGAGGCAGTGTATATGTGGGTAATATTGTCCCCATGCAGCACTGAGGTGTCAGAGGGGGGAGACAGGGTGGGTGGCAGTAGTGCAGTAGCGGGGGCTGCTGGAGGCAGTGTCTATGTGGGTAATCTTGTCCCCATGCAGCACTGAGGTGTCAGAGGGGGGAGACAGGGTGGGTGGCAGTAGTGCAGTACTGGGGGCTGCTGGAGGCAGTGTATATGTGGGTAATATTGTCCCCATGCAGCACTGAGGTGTCAGAGGGGGGAGACAGGGTGGGTGGCAGTAGTGCAGTAGCGGGGGCTGCTGGAGGCAGTGTCTATGTGGGTAATCTTGTCCCCATGCAGCACTGAGGTGTCAGAGGGGGGAGACAGGGTGGGTGGCAGTAGTGCAGTACTGGGGGCTGCTGGAGGCAGTGTATATGTGGGTAATCTTGTCCCCATGCAGCACTGAGGTGTCAGAGGGGGGAGACAGGGTGGGTGGCAGTAGTGCAGTAGTGGGGGCTGCTGGAGGCAGTGCCTATGTGGGTAATCTTGTCCCCATGCAGCACTGAGGTGTCAGAGGGGGAGACAGGGTGGGTGGCAGTAGTGCAGTAGCGGGGGCTGCTGGTGGCAGTGTCTATGTGGGTAACCTTGTCCCCATGCAGCGCTGAGGTGTCAGAGGGGGGAGACAGGGTGGGTGGCAGTAGTGCAGTACTGGGGGCTGCTGGAGGCAGTGTATATGTGGGTAATCTTGTCCCCATGGAGCTCTGAGGTGTCAGAGGGGGAGACAGGGTGGGTGGCAGTAGTGCAGTACTGGGGGCTGCTGGTGGCAGTGTCTATGTGGGTAACCTTGTCCCCATGCAGCACTGAGGTGTCAGAGGGGGAGACAGGGTGGGTGGCAGTAGTGCAGTAGCGGGGGCTGCTGGAGGCAGTGTCTATG